>NC_069508.1:207940613-207945613 GCF_027579735.1 Bombina bombina
GATTGAAGATCTAAGATTTGGAGGTATGTATAGCTTCCCGTCCTTATAGAGTAAGCCATCAGAATTGTAAGTAAGATCTGTATGAGGTACTGATGGATCAATAGCAGTAGCATCTTTTATCACTGTAGTTAGACTTGTTATAACTCCAATGATAGAGTCCTTAGGAACAAGTAGTAGGAATGCATGGTATTATAGGTTTAGGACCTTGTCTAGAGAGGGCGTCAGCCTTGCCATTTTTTGTACCAGGCCTGTAGGTAATGATGTAATGGAAACGAGAGAAGTAAAGACTCCAGCGTAATTGTCTGGAGGATAGAGTTCGATTAGACTGAAGATATTGCAGATTTTTGTGGTCAGTATATATGACAGTTGGTTGTGTTGCACCCTCAAGCAAATGCCTCCAGTGATCGAAGGAACACTTTATTGCAAGTAATTCTTTCTCGCCAACTGGATAATTTAACTCTGCTGGTTGCATCAATCTAGAGAAGAATGCGACCGGATGTAAGGGTTCTTTGAATGATTTCCTTTGAGAGAGGATTGCCCCTATTGCGAACTCAGAAGCGTCAACTTCCAGGATAAATTGCTTTTCTAAATCCGGGTATTGGAGAATGGGTGCTGTAGTGAATTTATTTTTTAAAAGGTCAAATACCTGTTGAGTATGGCTTGTCCACCTGAAAGGAGGATTCAATTTGGTGAGTTCAGTAAGAGGTTTGGTAATAGCAGCAAATCCAGGAATGAATTTCCTATAATAATTTGAGAAGCCAAGGAAACGTTGAACATCTTTCTTACATTGAGGAGTCGGCCAATTATGAATGGCCTGAACCTTGTCATCTTGCATCTTGATTCCTTCAGGAGAGATGTTATACCCCAGAAAAGAGATATTATTTGATTCAAATATACATTTTTCTAGTTTAGCGTATAGGTTATTTTTTCGTAACCTAGTGAGAACTTCTCTAACATGCATTCTATGTTGATCTAAATTTTGTGAGTAAACTAGAATATCGTCCAAATAGACAACAACATATACATCCAAAATATCTCTGAAAAGATCATTGATTAAGCATTGGAATGTTGCTGGGGCATTGCACAGACCGAATGGCATCACTGTATATTCGAATAGCCCATATCTAGTCCGAAAAGCAGTGAGCCATTCGTCGCCAGCTCTCATTCGTATAAGATTATAGGCACCTCGAAGATCCAATTTAGTGAAAATTGAGGCCCCCCTTAATCTTTCAATTAATTCAGGGATTAAAGGTAGGGGGTACCTGTTTTTTCTGGTACGCCTGTTCAATTCCCTGTAATCAATGATTGGTCTTAACGTGCCATCTTTATTGGTAACAAAAAATATGCCTGCACCTGCAGGAGAGGTACTAGGTCTTATAAAACCTTTTCGGAGGTTCTCATCGATATAATTTTTAAGGTGTTCTAGTTCTGGTTTAGAAAGGGGGTAGATATGTCCATAGGGAATTGAAACTCCTGGGAGTAAATCAATAGGACAATCGTAATCCCTATGAGGGGGCAAACATTCAGCTTCTTTTTTATTAAAAACATCTGAGAAGTCTGCATATTGTTTGGGTAAAATATTATCCTCAACCTGTAGCATAATTAAATCTGATGATGTCTCACCATTTTGAGTGAGATGAGGAAAAGATAAACTGAGGTCATTCCAGTTTATAGTTGGTTTGTGTTTACAAAACCAATTTATACCAAGGATTACATTAAACATTGGTGAAGATATGACATCAAAAGTGAGTGTTTCTGTGATGTGTGTGCAAGATATTACCTGTAATGGTGTAGTTTGGTGTGTGACAGGACCTGATTTTAAAAAAGAGCCATCAATGACCTTCACAGAGACTGGAGTTTTCTTAGAGACTAGAGGTATTTTATTCTGTTTCACAAAAGAAAAATCAACAAAATTTCTACATGAGCCGGTGTCCAGGATAGCTTCAGTTGTTATCCTGATTTGATCCCACTGTAAAATAATAGGGATAGTTAAATATGATGGTTTAATGGTTTTCATTAACAGGGATTCAGAGATGTTAGGCAACCTACCCTTCTTATTCCTAGCCAGAACTGGGCAGTCCTTTACTTCATGTGTAGGGCAGGCACAATACATGCACAAACTATGCAACTTCCTCCTAGTCTTTTCCTGAGAGGAAAGGGGACCCTTTATGAAGCCTATGTCCATAGGTTGTGGTGATTCCTTAGTTTGATAAACAGGTGTGGAGAGAAAGCTTTTTGTACCGCTAGCCTTTTCAGAGCGGCGTTCCCTAAGCCGTCTATCTATGTTAATAGTGAGAGAAAAGAAATCTTCCAATGAATCTGGAATACCTGTGCGTGAAAGCTCATCCTTTATATCCTCAGATAATCCTAAACGATATTGAGTTTTAAGGGAGACCTCATTCCATCCCGAATCACGGGCAGAAATTTTAAATTGTGTGATGTAAGACTCCACTGGGTTCTTTCTTTGTTTTAAAGATCTAAGTAAGTTTTCAGCTGTGACCTGTTTGAAAGGGTCATCATATAATGCTGACATTTGATCAAAGAATTCATCTAGAGATCCCAGTATTGCATCATCATTTTCAAAAAAAGAGTCAGCCCAAGCCCTAGGTTCCCCCCTCAAATATGATATCACAGTGAGCACTCTTGATCTTTCTGTGGGATAAGTACGTGGCTTTAATTGAAAAAGCAACAAACAGGAGTTTTTAAACTCTCTGAATCTTGAACGGTCACCAGAGAATTTTTCTGGGGGGGAGACCATAGGTTCAGGGATAGAATCTGCACTTGCAGGTTTAGGTGCCAGAGTCTCTCTTAAGCAGGCCTTCAAAGCCTGATTTTCCACTTGTAATTCATGGAAAGAACCTGATAAAGCTTCTAATCTGTCTGACAAGACTTGAACTTTATCACTTAAAAGATCTTGTTCCATAATTGCTGTTGAAAGTATATGTTTAGTATAGGATAATTCTGTGTACACAAACACTAAATCCTTTCTTCCTTATGGCTGGTTAATTCTGTAATAGTCTGTATTTGTAGCAATTTGAACAAGCATTTAATTTTGTTTTATAAATAAGAACCAACAATTTCCTCAAAAGTAGGTTTGTAACATAAAAGAAGCTTGATGAATTCGTTGTCAGTGCTTCATATAATGTATTACTATTTGCCCAATAAGTGACAGTTTATTAACTTCATAAACTGTATTACTTTCTGGGCATTTGATAATGCAAACAGTTCAAATTAAGCAGTAACGTAAAATATAGTATTCCTTAATTAGGCAGGTAAAGTTCATCAAAATAAGTAAGGATAACGATTAATAATAAAATAATTAGGTCTGACCTGAGAACACAGGAATTGTTACTTGTCCGTTTGTTATGAACAGCAGCGTGGTACTCAGAGGGAGAGCGGTTGCGGCTGCAGCTGATGACGTCACCGCTACTTGCTGTGCTGTGTATGAAGCTGCTTGAATCCTGTTACCTTGTAAATGCTTCAGGGTTTGATGTCGAGTTAGTTTGATTTCCTTATAGTATGAAATATCTTCCAGTGTTGAATTGAGTAGAAGAGCTGCTAGATGTAGGAATGAAAAATAAGAGATGTTATCAGTAACTCTTCAAATAAGAATTTATGAGGCTGTTGGAGAGTGAGGAAAACTCTCAGTGTAACGCTTGTGCTGTGAATCCTTTCTCAATTAACCAGCAATGAATGCTGGGGGGAAGTGCTTGATATAGGAGGCTCTTAAAGGGACAGATCATTAGCAAGCAGTAACCCTGACAGACAGGTTAACTTAAAACTTTTCTGTTTACACTACAGCCGGCTTAATTTTGAAATACATACCAACAAGCCTAAATCCTGCATTTAACCAGATCTAATGGTGTGAGTACAACTGCTTATGGTTCCACCAAGACCATACAGAGTACAGCATTTTCAAAATCCATAAGTACAGCTGACAGATGGGAAAATTTGTACACTATATTTGAAGTGGTGCTCTTGGTTGGGGAAAATGGGGAAAAAACAAACAAACATATGTCAACCTTTTAAAAGTACTTTTCTTCATCTAGCCATCTACCCAGATCATTAATGTACAATTTTGAATTCACAGAATTATTTTTGTTTGCACATTTACAAATATGATTCTATAAAAAGTGATCTCTTAATTTCTGCAATTTTTTTTATCATGCATGTCACACACTGTTGATTTAGGGGTTGCAAGGTGCATAAATCTTTCCTCCTGTGAGTGTTTCTGTGGGTGTCTGTGTTTATGTCTTTGTGCTTTGGTTTGTGTCTCTATGAGTGTGTATGTATTATTTTTCTGTGGGTCTCTCTGTGAGGGTGGGTGTGTGTGTCTTTGTGCATTTTCTGTGGATGTCTGTGAGGGTGTGTGCATATCTCTTTGAGCTTTTTCTATGGGTGTCTCTGTGAGGGTGTGTGTATGTTTGTCTTTGTGTATTTTCTCTGGATGCCTCTGTGAGGGTGGGTGTGTATGTCTGTGTTTTCTGTGGAAATCTCTGTGAGGGTGTGTGTGTGTGTGTATGTATGTATGTCTGTGTTTTCTGTGGATGTCTCTGTGAGGGTGTGTGTATGTTTGTCTTTGTGTATTTTCTCTGGATGCCTCTGTGAGGGTGGGTGTGTATGTCTGTGTTTTCTGTGGAAGTCTCTGTGAGGGTGTGTGTGTGTGTGTGTATGTATGTATGTCTGTGTTTTCTGTGGATGTCTCTGTGAGGGTGTGTGTTTTCTGTGGGTGTCTCTGTGAGGGTTTGTGTATGTCTTTGTGTGTTTTCTGTGGATGTCTCAGTGAGGGTGTGTGTATGTATGTCTTTCTGTGTTTTATGTGGTTGTATCTCTGTATGTGTATGTATTTGTGTGTTTTCTGTGGGTGTCTCTGTGTGTATGTCTTTGTGTGTTTTCTGAGGCTGTCTCTGTCGGTGTTTCCTTGGGTGTATGTGAAAGTATGTGAAAGTTTTAGTTTGTGTGTGTGTCCATTGTCTGTTCCTTTTTAGGACATTTTGACC
>NC_069508.1:207950613-208053113 GCF_027579735.1 Bombina bombina
GCCCTGTTTTTATGAGCTGGCTTAGTACTGGGTCCTGCCCTAGCTTTATGTAAAAATGAGCGAAATAGGTATCATTAACGATGATAAACTGGAGCAACTAACGACCTTAAAGTGAAGAAGGCAGCAAGCAGAAGCATCAAAAAAGAAAAATCTTAGCAAAAGTAAATTTATGATGGAACTTAATCAGTGCACAGTTGTATTAAAGGGACAGTCTACACCAGTATTTGTATTGTTTAAAGGGACAGTCTACACCTTAGTCATCTTAAAGTCTTACCTTAGATTAAGCTGCAAATAGACTCCTTCATCCTTTCTATATCATGCAGCAGGAACAGTAAAAAGGTTATTTTAAAATGATTATTGTTTTTGGCCTCATAGAAATTGTTACCAAGCTCCGCCAACTGGTGACATCACAATCTGGGCTGCATGGCATCCAACCACAAAAGGCTCACTAGCTGAATTCAACAGACTGCCAAAGCTATTCAGCAGAGAGCATAGATGCAGCCCAGATCGTGATGTCATCAGTGGGTGGAGCTCGGTAGCCATTTCAAACTGGCCAGAAACAATATTCATTTTAAAATAACATGTTTACCATTCCTGCTGCATGATATAGAAAGGGTGCAGGGGGCTATTTGCAGCTTAATCTAAGGTAAGACTTTAAGATGACTAAGGTGTAGGCTGTCCCTTTAAAAAGTTTGATAATCCCTTTGTTACCCATTCCCCAGTTTTACATAACTAACACGGTTATATTAATATATTTTTTACCTTTGTAATTACCTTGTATCTAAGCATCTACAGAATGGCCCCTTACTTCAGTACTTTTGACAGACTTGCATTTTAGTCTATCAGTGCTGACTCATAAGTAACTCCACATGCATGAGCAAAATGTTATCTATATGGCACACATGAACTAACGACCTCTAGTTGTAAAAAATGTCAAAATGCATTCAGATAAGAGGCGGCATTCAAGGGCTTAGAAATTAGCATAGGAGGCTACCTAGGTTTAGCTTTCATTTAAGAATACCAAGAGAACAAAATAAAATTGATTATAAAAGAAAATTGGAAAATGATTTAAAATGACATGCCCTATCGGAATTATGAAAGTTTATTTTTGACTAGACTGTCCCTTTAATAAATGTATTTATGTTTTGCCTTGTCTTTATTCCTGAAGATTACTGAAGTTATTGCAATATATTTTAAAAGAAATACACTTTCCCTTCCTCACTATAAAGGAAACAAAAATTCTGTGCAAGATCTCAGTGATACCTTTTTTAGTTCCTTGATTTGATATATCTGCCATATTACTTAGATGACTTCAACTATGTGTTTACCATATTTATACAGTAATCCTGCGTATGTACATATGCCCTCTGGCAGACTTACCAATGGAGAAGGAAGAGTCACAGCCACGGAGAAGCATTTCCAGATCTGTGGATTCTGAAGAATTATACTATTAGGATTTTGCGCTGTTGAAATGGGGGTCACAACTCTTGCCCTGAGCTCATTAAGCCCTCAACGAACCCTGTTTCAATACGTTATGCATTCAAAATAAATTATAATGTGCACCCATACCTTTGGTTGTCCATGCAATAAAGGGGGACTTATTTAAACCTCACCCAAAAATAGAAATCACCTGAGGTTTTCCTTGACTGTGTCAGGAAAGGTTACAATATATACTATTAAAAAAAACTTTTTATATAAGTTTACATGGGTGTGTAACCATTTTCTTTTGTTTGTAAAATGTTGCTGAATTTTGTCCTTTATTATTATTATTATTATTATTATTATTATTATTATTATCAGGTATTTGTAGAGAGCCAACAGATTCTGCAGCGCTTGAAACGATTAAGACTAGGATTTGTGCACAGGCTTTATTTTTTACCTTTTCATCTTTAAAGCAGATTTGGATAGACGCAATAGAAAATGATAATATACTGCAATAACTATAAATTATTTATAATCGTGCGCTGTGCTTCTGTTACATAACACTAAGAATTTTCCATGATTTCTAACATCAGAAGAAAACCTTATTTATCCTCATCAAATGACATAAGCAGCAGAGATAACTGTTGTGTTGTTGCGCAACATTTACTCTCCAGGAAAAATGAATTTATCTCTTTACATGTGACTAAAGGAAATACATGAACACAATTAAAGTCAACAGACAAGGGTCACATTTTGTGAAAGTATAATTAGGTTCATGTGCTACTGTAATTGGTAGACGTAAGACAGTTCATTTTGTGTTTCAACAAAATTTCTTTTCAGTTGATTTCTTCAAACCCATTAGAAATTCCCTGGATGATTCTATTAAAGTAATTAGATTGTAACAGGATTTTCAACAGATCAGAACAAACTCTGTGGGTGCCAATAGGAACGTTCACTCTGGTCCTAACCAACAATATCAAGCCAGGGAGTTCATAGAACTATCACTGGTCTTTTTTATGAGTTAAATTGATGCACTTAAGCTAAATTGTACTTCCTATGATTAAATATTAACATCTAAACATATAAAATCACGTTATGTGATCAAATATTGTTGTTTTAATTCCCCAAAAGTGGAACAGAAATTGTTTAAGTAAATATTCAAGAAAAAATGTAGTTTTTATGGGCAACCTTTTTAAAATACATTTATTTTATCTAAAAATTGGTCCCTGTGCAGGAGTACCCTACAGTTTTTTAAACAGATTTCAGAATAAGCGGAAAACACTTTACATATTTAATAGCGGTACCAGTTTATAATGCGATATGCCAGCATGCAGTAGCTATATAAAGTGCATATTAAAATAGGGTTGATACATTATGTAGAAAAAGGCTATAACATAAATAGACTGTTATATCATAATTAAGTAGCCATTTTTTGATTTATGTAGAAATTAATGAACACTGGATTACATGAAATTATTTCTTAAGAACTAATTTGTACAAATTTCCTAACAATACACATTTACTGTATACATGATTAATAAAATGACATACTGTAGAAATTATTATGGGCTAGATTACAAGTGGAGTGCTAACACCCCTCAAGGTAGTCGAGAGCGCTCCCATGTTTGCGCTGGTATTACAAGCTGAAAATAAAAATGTATTGGTAGAGCAAAAGACTCAGGCGCACTAATATCTGGAGGTTGGATAACACGACCACACTAACTCCCTTTCCTCATCGCCTTCTATGGAGCACGATAAAAAAGCCTCTTCTGGCTTTCACTTGAGCGCAGAACCGAAGGTGTTCTAGGAGAACTGCGCTAAAATCAAAAGTGCATTAAGAATACTTCAAATACCTAAGTTCTTCACTTAGAGACAATTTTATTTTTAAAATATATTTCTATTTATATTTGTTTATATTGCTTGCCATATATATATATATATATATTTGTATATTTGTATATATGTTGTTCAGCTTTTTGCACGCATCGGGTTAGTGCGCTTGTTTTCAACAAACATGGATTTCTAAGTGCCAGACAATGTTTTTCTTGTATTTTTCCTGTAATCACAGTGATAAAATGCTTCTGCAGTTAATACCCTGCAAACCCAATTGTGTTTAAACAAGTGCAATAACTCAACATGAAATATTTCATATTTCAGTGTTCTTCACATATAAGAATATGTTCTATTTATTCTTAAACTCATATTTCTGTATATCTATCTGGTGTTTTTTTGGTAAAATATATATGTATACCTATATATAATATACTATATATACAGTATATATATATATACTGTATACATAGGCCTCTATTTATCAAGGTCTGTCGGACAGTGCGGATCAGGTCCGACAGACCTCGCTGAATACGGAGAGCAATACGCTCGCCGTATTCAACATTGCACCAGCAGCTCACAAGAGCTGCTGGTGCAACGCCGCCCCCTGCTGACTCGCGGCCAATCGGCTGCCAGCAGGGAGGTGGCAATCAACCCGATTGTACTCGATTGGGTTGATTTCCGGCGATGTCTGTCTGCCTGCTCAGAGCAGGCGGACAGGTTATGGAGCAGCGGTCTTTGTGACCGCTGCTTCATAACTGCTGTTTCTGGCGAGTCTGAAGACAGGGGCCATCAAGCTCCATACGGAGCTTGTTAAATAGAGCCCATAGGATATATATAGGAGTATCTATTTAAAGAAAATAATCATATGGGAAGAACATTGGAATGTTAAACAAGTTAAACACTGTTGTGTAATCTAGTCCTTTATTTGATAAAAAAAAATACTTAAAGGGATATTAAACAGTGCTCATTTAGAATAACAAAAAAGTTAAATCAAATTAAACATAAGAAAGAGATTTTGTTAAAAACAATAAACAACTTACTTGTTTTCTTGCAAAATGAGCACTCTCAGTGTAGCTACTGCCTTTAGGGAGCTACTAATATATTACACATCTAATAAAATATAAGTAAAATCGTAATATGCATACAGTTCGTAGGTTAAGTAATAAGATACATACAGTTCATAGGTAAGATAAGGTGCACCTTTTAAAATATATATAAAAAGCTTTCAATTAATAGAAAAGATGAAAAAGTACAGGAAAAATGGTAAAGTACAAGTACAAGACAATATTTTCTGTTTATAGTAGGTAAATGGAGATGCTGCTACGGTTTAATATGTTAACAATGTCCAAGGGATATTTGTAATCTGCATTACTGTTCCTTAGGTGTGAGTATTCTACACCACTGTGCCTTTGATGCAAATAGTACAGTTTGGTTTTACTTTTAAGTATTTTCTTTAAGAATTAAGTCACTTAAGATAGTACAAGTGATGGCGTCTGGGTGTGTGGAAGGTGGTTTCACTGGAGCCGTTATAGTTTTAAAGCCAGAGGGGTTTAGTACTCACCAGAATCCGAAAGCGTGTATCACTCTGACCGCTTTCTCCGACCTGCTCTCCTGCAGCGTGCAGTTGGCGTTCAGGCAGCCGTTGGTAGTCTTCTGACGTGATTTCGTCACGTATCACGTGTCTGCCCGAATAGCCAATCAAGCGGTCGGATTACCGGTGTACTTTTCGAACCCACTCTGTTCTACGGTTTTTGATGTAGGTGAACTTTTCAGTGTCAAATAAACACCTCGTTGTTTAGTCTCTTTGTCTCTTTCCTTTTTAGCCTTCACACTGATATCCAAAACGGGTGTTTAGGCTGGGTAAACTGTTACCATATATTTCACTGGGTAAAAGGTTCAAAGTGGTTCCTTCACAATCTGTCCATAAAGAGCTGGCCAGCTACACAGGACTGCTTCACATCAACGCGTTTCAGCTGGAGGCTTTTTTCAAGATGAGCCTGTATACTTCCTCTTTGCCTTTTTATACCCAATAATTTAAAGTCACAGTAGTTGTGTCTTGACTTGCTTTTAGTGTTTTCCATAGTTTCACATGGTTGTATCTATTAGCCGCAAACTGCATTATAATAGTGTAATCATCTTTTCACCAATTTGTATATTATATATATACTTAATTAATAAAAGTTGCTGGAGCATTTCTCAATTTTCATGGTTCCTACAACTGTTTATTATAAGAATTGAATAAAAGTGGCACATTAGCACAAATAATAACATAAAACCAGTAAGTCGTTTTATTTATTCTGTTGCATTTTCTTTTCACAAACTCTCATTGTTCGCCTTAATCAGAGGCTATAACTTTTAGCGTTACTATTTATCATAGTATTATGTACGGCTGCAATAGATTTGTTTGTGCCTTTGTTAATATTGTTTCACTTTGCAGGCTTTAAAGAGATATAATACAGTATTTTTATTTTTTTGTAATACTAAGCACTATGTATTATTCATTCATTTAAAAGGATTTTATATTTTATTTCTTTAAACTTAATTTGTACAGGGTCTAATATTTCATGTGAGCCTGTGTTCTCTACAGGAAGGCAAAGGAGTAGCTTTACCTTTAAAGTGGTTGCTAGGAGACAACTGCACTACTAACTCCAGCCAGTTTCTTGCACATGCTCAGTAGAGAACTTTTGCTCCAAAAATCATGAGCCAGCAGAACTTAAGGTATATATTAGTAGCTCAAAATAACATAACAACACAAGTATACCCTGTGTGGTAGAATTGGCAACTCACTGGTGTGATAATCCCAAATTTCACACTCAAATTATATACACTAAAAAACCAAAGATGTGAGTGCGCTCAGGGGCTCTACCAATAAATAACTAGAAACGATGTCCTAATGTGGAATGGTCTGCTATAAACTTTTAGCAAATATATACCAATATTTTCTTTCAACAAATTTATTACACATCTAATAAAATATAAGTAAAATCGTAATATGCATACAGTTCATAGGTAAGATAAGGTGCACCTTTTAAAATATATATAAAAAGCTTTCAATTAATAGAAAAGATGAAAAAGTACAGGAAAAATGGTAAAGTACAAGTACAAGACAATATTTTCTGTTTATAGTAGGTAAATGGAGATGCTGCTACGGTTTAATATGTTAACAATGTCCAAGGGATATTTGTAATCTGCATTACTGTTCCTTAGGTGTGAGTATTCTACACCACTGTTCCTTTGATGCAAATAGTACAGTTTGGTTTTACTTTTAAGTATTTTCTTTAAGAATTAAGTCACTTAAGATAGTACAAGTGATGGCGTCTGGGTGTGTGGAAGGTGGTTTCACTGGAGCCGTTATAGTTTTAAAGCCAGAGGGGTTTAGTACTCACCAGAATCCGAAAGCGTGTATCACTCTGACCGCTTTCTCCGACCTGCTCTCCTGCAGCGTGCAGTTGGCGTTCAGGCAGCCGTTGGTAGTCTTCTGACGTGATTTCGTCACGTATCACGTGTCTGCCCGAATAGCCAATCAAGCGGTCAGATTACCGGTGTACTTTTCGAACCCACTCTGTTCTACGGTTTTTGATGTAGGTGAACTTTTCAGTGTCAAATAAACACCTCGTTGTTTAGTCTCTTTGTCTCTTTCCTTTTTAGCCTTCACACTGATATCCAAAACGGGTGTTTAGGCTGGGTAAACTGTTACCATATATTTCACTGGGTAAAAGGTTAAAAGTGGTTCATTCACAATCTGTCCATAAAGAGCTGGCCAGCTACACAGGACTGCTTCACATCAACGCGTTTCAGCTGGAGGCTTTTTCAAGATGAGCCTGTATACTTCCTCTTTGCCTTTTTATACCCAATAATTTAAAGTCACAGTAGTTGTGTCTTGACTTGCTTTTAGTGTTTTCCATAGTTTCACATGGTTGTATCTATTAGCCGCAAACTCCATTATAATAGTGTAATCATCTTTTCACCAATTTGTATATTATATATATACTTAATTAATATTGTTAGAAAAAAGCTCTAATATAAAAAATTTTTTTAAAAAGTAAAACCAAAGGTGGGGAAGGAAGAAGACAATATAAAAATTAATATAAAAATTAATAATAAATTTATAATAAATTTCTGTAAATATTGAAACGAATATCTAAAGTTAGATCTCTAAATTGCTTCATCGAATAGCTAAACAACTCTTAAGTACAATAAATATACTAATAAGATATAGTAGCTAAAGTGCTAAAATTTCCCTATACTTATAATATTAAAAATCTCATATCAAACCTAACTACAAATTGGGAGTTAAAGCGAACACTTAGTCTTCCATTAGAACTTAGGTTTTTTAAGGATATCTGAATTTTAACACTGTTACTAATGTACTTAACTAATTAAAAACATTTCTGAAAATATATATATTATAATGCAGATCTTTTTGCTGATTTTTAAGAGTTCAATTATTGTAACAAGCTATTATAACCACTGGTAGAATTATATAAACTATATAAACTAAATAAACTAAAATCACAGAGTATCTTGAATATTATGTTGTGGCATTATAAAAAGGTTCAATAAAGGTCAATAAAGATTTTTATTGAAGATTTTAAAAATAATAGATTTGATATAGATCTCACCTATGAAATAAGTGCAACAAATATTAATTTTTTAGATTTAGACATAAGAATTGCTAATAATGAAATATTAACTAAAACCCACTTTAAACAAGTGGATTCAAACAACTATATCCACAAAAAGAGCTGCCATTACAAGAAATGGTTAGATAATATACCAAATAACCAATTTTTAAGAGTGAGGAAGAATTGTAGCACGTTAGAGGATTTTGAGGAACAAGCAAGAAATTTAGAAACAAAATTTAGAAATAAGGGATATAATATGAACCTTGTGAAAACAGCGAAAAATAAAGCAAAAGAAAGAACCCAATCAGAGCTACTTAAAGAAAAAATAGTGAAAGAAAAAAACCCCAAAGAATTGAATAAGGTCATAACAGATGTACCATTTATAACAGATTACAGTACTAGTCATAATAAACTTCGAACAATTTTGAACAAACACTGGCATTTATTACAAAGAGACCCTTTCATTGGGGAATCTCTTATAGAAAAACCACGAATGGTTTTTAAAAAAACAAGAAATCTAAAAAATATACTTGCACCCAGTACTTTTAATCCTAAAAGAAGTATAACTATAGATACAGACCTACGGGGGAACAAACTAGAGGGCTATTTCCCATGCGTACACTGCAAAGCATGTAAATATAGTTGTAAAACAAAAATGTGAAATCAACAGTAACTAATAAGGAATATAAAATAAGGGACCTTATAAAATGTTCAGATCGAAATGTAGTGTATCTCATAGAATGCCCGTGTAAGAAACAGTACTTAGGCGAGACCTCACGTATGTTGAGATACCGCATCAGGGAACATCTTTTAAATATAGAACATGGGTTCGAAGGACATTTACTGTCAAAACATTTCAAAGAGATGCATGATCAAAACCCTAAAGGTTTGAAATACTGGGGGATTAGGAAAATCAAACGTGATTGGAGAGGTGGAGATTTAAATAAAAAACTGTTGAAAGTTGAAGCTGAATTAATTTTTTCTTTTAAAACTTTAGATCCACTAGGACTTAATGCAGAGTTGGATTTAAACCCCTTTTTATAATGCCACAACATAATATTCAAGATACTCTGTGATTTTAGTTTATTTAGTTTATATAGTTTATATAATTCTACCAGTGGTTATAATAGCTTGTTACAATAATTGAACTCTTAAAAATCAGCAAAAAGATCTGCATTATAATATATATATTTTCAGAAATGTTTTTAATTAGTTAAGTACATTAGTAACAGTGTTAAAATTCAGATATCCTTAAAAAACCTAAGTTCTAATGGAAGACTAAGTGTTCGCTTTAACTCCCAATTTGTAGTTAGGTTTGATATGAGATTTTTAATATTATAAGTATAGGGAAATTTTAGCACTTTAGCTACTATATCTTATTAGTATATTTATTGTACTTAAGAGTTGTTTAGCTATTCGATGAAGCAATTTAGAGATCTAACTTTAGATATTCGTTTCAATATTTACAGAAATTTATTATAAATTTATTATTAATTTTTATATTAATTTTTATATTGTCTTCTTCCTTCCCCACCTTTGGTTTTACTTTTTAAAAAAAATTTTTATATTAGAGCTTTTTTCTAACAATATTAATTAAGTATATATATAATATACAAATTGGTGAAAAGATGATTACACTATTATAATGGAGTTTGCGGCTAATAGATACAACCATGTGAAACTATGGAAAACACTAAAAGCAAGTCAAGACACAACTACTGTGACTTTAATTATTGGGTATAAAAGGCAAAGAGGAAGTATACAGGCTCATCTTGAAAAAAGCCTCCAGCTGAATACGCGTTGATGTGAAGCAGTCCTGTGTAGCTGGCCAGCTCTTTATGGACAGATTGTGAAGGACCACTTTGAAACTTTTAACCAGTGAAATATATGGTAACAGTTTACCCAGCCTAACAACCCGTTTTGGATATCAGTGTGAAGGCTAAAAAGGAAAGAGACAAAGAGACTAAACAACGAGGTGTTTATTTGACACTGAAAAAGTTCACCTACATCAAAAACCGTAGAACAGAGTGGGTTTCGAAAAGTACACCGTAATCTGACCGCTTGATTGGCTATTCGGCAGACACGTGATACGTGACGAAATCACGTCAGAAGACTACCAAGCGGCTGCCTGAACGCCAACTGCACGCTGCAGGAGAGCAGGTCGAGAAAGCGGTCAGAGTGATACACGCTTTCGGATACTGGTGAGTACTAAACCCCTCTGGCTTTTAAAACTATAACGGCTCCAGTGAAACCACCTTCCACACACCCAGACGCCATCACTTGTACTATCTTAAGTGACTTAATTCTTAAAGAAAATACTTAAAAGTAAAACCAAACTGTACTATTTGCATCAAAGGAACAGTGGTGTAGAATACTCACACCTAAGGAACAGTAATGCAGATTACAAATATCCCTTGGACATTGTTAACATATTAAACCGTAGCAGCATCTCCATTTACCTACTATAAACAGAAAATATTGTCTTGTACTTGTACTTTACCATTTTTCCTGTACTTTTTCATCTTTTCTATTAATTGAAGCTTTTTATATATATTTTAAAAGGTGCACCTTATCTTACCTATGAACTGTATGCATATTACGATTTTACTTATATTTTATTAGATGTGTAATAAATTTGTTGAAAGAAAATATTGGTATATATTTTGCTAAAAGTTTATAGCAGACCATTCCACATTAGGACATCGTTTCTAGTTATTTATTGTAGAGCCCCTGAGCGCACTCACATCTTTGGTTTTTTAGTGTATATAATTTGAGTGTGAAATTTTGGGATTATCACACCAGTGAGTTGCCAATTCTACCACACAGGGTATACTTGTGTTGTTATGTTATTTTGAGCTACTAATATATACCGTAAGTTCTGCTGCTCATGATTTTTGGAGCAAAAGTTCTCTACTGAGCATGTGCAAGAAACTGGCTGGAGTTAGTAGTGCAGTTGTCTCCTAGCAACCACTTTAAAGGTAAAGCTACTCCTTTGCCTTCCTGTAGAGAACACAGGCTCACATGAAATATTAGACCCTGTACAAATTAAGTTTAAAGAAATAAAATATAAAAAATCCTTTTAAATGAATGAATAATACATAGTGCTTAGTATTACAAAAAAATAAAAATACTGTATATATCTCTTTAAAGCCTGCAAAGTGAAACAATATTAACAAAGGCACAAACAAATCTATTGCAGCCGTACATAATACTATGATAAATAGTAACGCTAAAAGTTATAGCCTCTGATTAAGGCGAACAATGAGAGTTTGTGAAAAGAAAATGCAACAGAATAAATAAAACGACTTACTGGTTTTATGTTATTATTTGTGCTAATGTGCCACTTTTATTCAATTCTTATAATAAACAGTTGTAGGAACCATGAAAATTGAGAAATGCTCCAGCAACTTATTATAATTTTTTTTTAATGTTGAAAATCAAATATTGCTAATTTTTCTCACATGTCCTAAGATCCTGCCAATTATCCAGGGTACGAACACATAAACCTTGCAGCATAGACAAGTTAAATAATAAATCAGTTGTTTGTACACAGTTATTATCAGTCACCATGAAAACATTTACACAGAAAATTTCATTTTATCCCCCAAAAATAGCTTAAAAAACAGTAAACAAAGAGTAGGGCTTGGTTCCCTAAAGCTCCTTGCTCAGATGACACTGAGTTCCCGCAAAAGATTTTTAAAGACAATTCTCTCTAAGGGCATTTCTGCATGTGAAGGAGAGACAAGCACCGTAAATGTAAAGCACTGTATGATTTGTTAGTTTTGTTGTATTTACTGCCTAAGTTTTAATAACATTTAAGTATTGTACATTTTATTTTGTGTTTTATTGCGTTTTCGATTTTGTATACAGCAGTGTATTAGTTTTGTGACTTAACTAATTATGATTTTGCTTTGAATGTCTCTATATACAGTAACTTAACACATTAGGATTCTGTATTTTCTTTTACAAACTGCATTGTACTTAGTATTTTTTCAATGTAAAATTAGCCTAATGGTTTCAGAGTATGGGCTTTAAATAGATTTCTTTATGTTTCTAAAGTTCTATCACACCCTCAGTACATTCTCTAACCATTTTACAGCTGCAATCCTCACTGATTTATCTTTTCAATTGTATTCAGGTGAAGTTTGCTTGTAATTCACAGTGCACTTATTTAACTGACAGAAAAGTAAAATATATTAAACTAGAGGCAAATACAAGTAACAATGTAGAAAAAACGTTTTAGTTTGTATTTGCTGCAAACAGAGACTTTAAGACTTTATATCAGTGCCAGGTGGTCCCCTGTTAACATCACTCTCCCCATGATATTGTGCATTCCAGAGAGCTTTATTATGTTTTATTAGAGGCAGCTATCTTGGACTTCCAGGTTCCTAATATTTTCTTAGATAATTCAGTGGGTTCTCCATCTGTGAAGTCTTCACTATAATTTCTTTACAAACTGGAGAGATTATGAGAATCAGGTCCATAGCCATAAAGGGCTAGATTATGAGTGGAGCGTAAATTAACACTCCCGCTTAGGCGTTAATTGCGTTAGAATTAAGATTTTTTTTAGCTCATAATATGAGTTGAAAGTAAACTGTATTCGCTCTAGCGGTAACCCGATGAGCGAAAAAATCCGAAGTTAGAATATTGCATTCACATATTCCCCTATAGAAGGCAATGGAGAAAAAAGTGGGAGGGGGAACTAACACCCCACTTTTATGCATACCATACAAATATTCTCATTTGCGCTAACTAGATATATGAAAATATATATAATTCATATTCCATTGTTCTTTACATAGTACAATAAATTATATTTCTACATATATCTGATGGTATTTTGGTACAATATATGACTATACCTATACATATATACACACACATATATATTATATATATATATATATATATATATACACATGATTTTATATAGGTATAGATATATACAGATATACAGCATATAGGAATATCTAAACATATCCTGCTATGTGCAGAACAATGGAATGTTAAATATTTACTGTAAATACATAGTTAAAACCTTTAATAAATATGAATATTGCATAAATATTCTATTACATCGTTTTCATCTACTTAACGGCAAAATGCTCCAAAGCTCTCATATATATAAATATGTCTATATATGTATACATGTATTTATGTGTTTATATATATCTGTAAATACATAAATACACATATAAATACATAAATACATATGTACACATATATAGACATATATATATCCATCTTTAGATATGTATATGTATGTATCTGAGGTAGGCTCAGAGGGGTGCATGTTTCTTGATCAGTACGTACCATCAGCAGTGTATGTGGCAATGTGAGGCAAGCAACGTGTAGAGGGAGCTATAGCTCCAGGAGCCAGTATTGGGTGACAGCATGTAACACCGTCACCTACAGCTCTGTCTTCACTTACTACTTTTGCCCACACTGTCTAAATGTTTCCAAAAACATATGCACTTTGCATTCTTTCTTCTTTATTACTGTCATGGTGCCAGGAATCAGACTGAGACAAGAAGTGCAAAAATAATCCCACCTTCGTTAATATCAAAAAATAATAAAAAAAGTCCACAAGTCAAATAACAAGCCAGGAATCAAACCAGAACTGGTAGTCAGACGAGCCGAGTCAGGAGCCAAAGCGAATGTCAGATGAGCCGGATCAGGAACAAGGAGAACAGCAGAGTCAGGAACAAGCAGGCATCAGGAACCAGGAGGGATGTCAGACAGCCAGGTAATACACAGGAGCTCTCACAAACAGGTCTGAGACAACGCAAGGGCAAAGCATACTGAACAGAGGCCCTTTAAATAATAAGTGATGATATCACAATTCTGAGACTGCATCCTGTCTCACACGGATGATGTACACCAGTCTGGCCATAAAAGGAAGTGCAGGAAATGAGCAGCATCACACAGTATGCACCAGAGTCAGGAAGAGAGGTGAGTAAAATGGCAGCACATGGCAAACAGATCAGGAAAACACCTTGACAGTACCCTCCCCTCAATGACCCCTCCCCCACGGGAGGACAAAAGGCTTAGTTGGGAAACGGGCATGGAAGGCACGGAGGAGGGCAGGAGCATGAACATCAGAGGAGGGAACCCATGAACGCTCCTCCAGACTGTAGCCCCTCCAGTGAACCAAATACTGTACGCGGCCCCTGGACATACGAGAGTCAATAATGCTGCTGACCTCATACTCCTCATGGTTGTCAACAAAGATAGGGTGGGGATGAGGCAAAACAGTGGTAAACCAATTACAAACCAATGGTTTCAAGAGGGAGACATGAAAAACATTGGAGATGCGCATTGCAGGAGGAAGGTCAAGAGCATAGGCCACAGGATTGACCCGTCGGAGTATTTGAAAAGGACCAACATAAACGGGGAGCCAGTTTATTGGAAGGCACAAGAAGTTCAAGTTGTGGCAGGACAGCCAAACTCTCTCACCAACCTGGTAGGAAGGCGCGGGCAGACGCCTAGGATCAGCCTGGAACTTTTGTCGCTTATAGAACGATGAAGGCAATCCTGAATCTGCACCCACGTGAAACGGAGTTGCCGGAGATGCTACTCCAAAGCCGGAATACCCTGAGACATGAATGAATCGGGCAACAAGGATGGTTGAAACCCATAATTCGCCATGAACGGGGATAACTTGGAGGAAGCATTAACAGCACTATTACGAGCAAACTCTGCTCAAGGTAACAGTTCAGACCAATTATTGTGGTGATCTGAGACATAGCAATGGAGGAACTGTTCCAGAGCTTGATCCCTAGTTGAGCACAAAAGGAATGCCCAAAATCTGGAGACAAGCTGGCTACCCCGGTCTGACACTATCTCCCTTGGGTAAACCATGTAAATGGAAAGACCTCCCTGGGCAAAAAAATTGAAGCAAGCTCCTGAGCGGTAGGTAACTTCTTCAAGGGAATGCATGTGACATTTTAGAAAAAAAATGGTCAACCACCATACGGATAACAGTATTGCCATTGGAAACAGGAGCTCGACAATGAAGTAGATAGCAATGAAGCAATAGGTTGAAGTAGACCCACAGGAAGATGTCGAGAGTCTTATTCTGTGCACAAACCTGAGCAGGAGGCAACATATGCAGCAACATCAGAACAAAGAGCTGGCCACCAGAATTGTCGAGTGACAGACCAAATCATTTGTTCTTGCCTGGGTGACCTGCAGCTTTAGGATAGTGTAAGTGTGCAAAAAGTTTAGCTCGAAGATTCTCAGGAACAAAACACTTACCACCTAGGTTTCTCAGGAGGTGCATTGGTTTGTGCAGCCAGGATCTCCTCCCCCAAGGGAGAAGTCAAATTAGTACGTATGGTAGCCAAAATATGGTCAGGAGGTATAACTGGAGTAGGTACAGACTCCTCCTTGGAAGAGGCAAAAATTGTCGAGAGAAGGCACTAGCCCTAACATTCTTACTGCCAGGAAGGATAGGAGACCACATAATTAAACCGAGACGAAAATAGCGCCCATCTGGCCTGTCGGGGCGAAAAACGTTTTGCTTCAGATAGATAAGTTAAATTCTTGTGGTTAGTAAGAATGAGCACTGGCACGCTGAGTACCCTCGAGAAGATGCCTCCATTCCTTGAGTGCCAACATTATGGCCAGTAATTCCCTGTCGCCAATTTCATAATTGCACTCCGCTGGAGACAATTTCTTAAAGAAGAAACCCACACAGATGCAAGGAAACCGTCAGGCGTAGAAAGTTGAGACAAGGGGGCACCTACTCCAGTCTCAGTCGCATTGACCTCAAGAACGAAAGGCAGGACAGGGTTAGGATGAGCCAGAACTGGAGCGGCGCAAAGGCAGTCTTAAGACTATCAAAGGCCTTAATGGCAGTAGGTGACCAATGGAGTGGATCATTCTCTTACGGGTCTTGTCTGTGATAGGTTTGACCAAGGAAGAAAAGTTTTTAATAAACTTTCTATAGTAATTGGCGAACCCCAAAAAACGTTGAATAGACCGAAGACCAACTGGGCGAGGCCACTGCAGAACTGCAGATAACTTGTCAGGATCCATGGAGAACCCCTGAAATGGAAATAACATAACCTTCGGAAGGTTACTTGAGTCTGATGGAACTCACATTTCTCAAGTTTACAAAACAGGCCATTCTCACGTAGTCTCTGAAGAACCCATGTAACATCAGAACAATGAGCCTCAAGTGTGGGTGAGTGTATGAGGATGTCGTCTAAGTACACCACAACACACTGTTACAACATATCTCGTAGGACATAATTAATAAATTCCTGGAAAACAGCAGGAGCATTACATAGGCCAAAGAGCATTACAAGATACTCATAATGCCCGCTCCTGGTGTTAAATGCTGTTTTCCATTCGTGACCCTACTTGATCCTAACGAGATTGTACGCTCCTCTCAAATCAAGTTTAGTAAAGACTATAGCTCCCTTGAGGTGGTCAAAGAGTTCGTAATGAGCGGATCGGGTAAGCATTCTTAATGGTAAGAAGATTAAGACCCCTATAATCGATGCATGTCTTAACTCGCCACCCTTTTTCTTCACAAAGAAGAAGCCATCCCTGCAGGAGAGCAGGATTTGCGGATGATCCCCCGCGACAGAGCATAAGCAAATACTCCTCCATAGCACAATTCTCCGCAACAGACAGAGGGTAAACCCAGCCCGAGGAGGAATGGCTCCGGGTTGCAGGTCTATGGCACAATCGTAAGACCGGTGAGGAGACAACGTACCGGCACGTACCTTGTCAAAAACGTCTAGGAACGCTCGGTACTTCTCTGGCAATTGAGATACTTCTCCCTGGAATTAAGCACAGCACACTTTATTCAGCAGTGACATTTCGGGGCATTCACCACTTCCTCAGACAACCTGAGGAAGGGGTGAATGCCCCAAAACGTCACTGCTGAATAAAGTGTGCTGTGCTTAAATCCAGGGAGTGCATATTATTGGATTGTTCTTATTGTTTGTTTATGCACCCTGGTTTGGAGGAATTGTTGGCGAGTGGGAGTGCGCTATCTAGGACAATTATATATATATATACAGTATTTATAAATATGTGTCTGTGTATATGTATATATATATATATATACAGTATGTATAAATGTGTCTGTGTATGTATATATATATATATTATATATATATAGTATGTATACTATATGCGCATGTGCAATGTCTATCTACCTGTCAACCGCAATCCCCCACCGCAATAACTAATAAACTGTATTAACCCCTAAAACCGCCATAGCCCACACCACAATTAACCTATTCTAGTATTAACCCCTAAACTGCCATAGCCCACATAACCTATTAAATCTATTAACCCCTAATCTGCCCGCCCGCCAATATCGCCGCCACTATAATAAAGTTATTAACCCCTAAACCTAAGTCTAACCCTAACGCCTAACACCCCCTAACTTAAATATTTTTTAATAAATCTAAATAATATTACTATTATGAACTAAATACTTACCTATAAAAATAAACCCTAGGATTTATTTTTTATTTTACAGGCAACTTTGTATTTATTTTAACTAGGTACAATAGCTATTAAATAGTTAATAAACTATTTAATAGCTACCTAGTTAAAATAATTACATATTTACCTGTAAAATAAAACCTAACTAAGTTACAATTACACCTAGCACTACACTATAATTAAATCAATTAAATAAATTTAACTACAATTAGCTAAAATTAAATACAATTAAATAAAATAAACTTAGTACAAAACCCCCCACTAAATTACAGAAAATAAAAAAAATTACAAGAAGTTTAAACTAATTACACCTAATCAAAGCCCCCTAATACATAATAATAATAAAAACCCTATACTAAATTACAAATAGCCCTTAAAAGAGCTTTTTGCAGGGCATTGCCCCAAAGTAATCAGCTCTTTTACCTGTAAAAAAATAATACACCCCCCCAAATTAAAACCCACCACCCACACCCAACCTTACTCCTAAAAACCCACCAATCCCCCCTTAAAAAAAAACTAACACTACCCCATTGAGATCACCTACCTTGAGCCGTCTTCACCCAGCCGGGCAGAAAGTCTTCATCCGATCCGGGCACAAGTGGTCTCCAGCCGAGCAGAAGTCTTCATCCGATCCGGGCAGAAGAGGTCCTCCATCTGGGCAGAAGTCTTCATCCAAGCGGCATCTTCTATCTTCTTCCATCCGATGAGGAGCGACACCAACTTGAAGACATCCAACGCGGAGCATCCTTCCTGGTCGACGGACTAACAACGAATGAAGGTTCCTTTAAATAACGTCATCCAAGATGGCGTCCCTGGAATTCCGATTGGCTGATAGGATTCTATCAGCCAATCGAAATTAAGGTAGGAAAAATCCGATTGGCTGATGCAATCAGCCAATAGGATTGAGCTTGCATTCTATTGGCTGATTGGAACAACCAATAGAATGCGAGGTCAATCCGATTGGCTGATTGCATCAGCCAATCGGATTTTTCCTACTTTAATTCCGATTGGCTGATAGAATCTGGAAGGCGGTACAAATCCTGCAGGTCCTGCCACTGTCACTGCCCCAAATATTTACAGTAGTCTTCAGCTAGTAGCAGACGGATAGAGAGCAACCAACAGGACCTGCCAGCTAATCAACCTGACATGGCGTCCAGCCAATAAAATTACTTTGTAGAATGAGTCTGTCGGAGAATAGTTCATTGTCATCGTACCTGAGCTGTGGGTTTTCCATGTGTTCCAGGCTTGACTACTGCGCTAGCCCTAGACTCGAGCCGTTTTGATTGTGAGACCACTTATCCATATGCAGGTGCGGTACACAGATCAGGTTGCTTGATGGTCCCAGCTTGACGTAAATAGAGAGCTCTCGCAGTAAGTAAAGAGCGCGGCTGTATTTATTATTAAAGAGCATGGCTGATTTTTAGAGCTGTATTATTTGAGGCAAAAATAAAATTTTCAGTCAGCAGGTCCTATTTGTGGCAAAAATAAAATTTTCAGTCAGCAGGTCCTATTTGTGACAAAAATAAAAATTTTCAGCAAGAGACTGGTGTTTTTTTTTTTAGTTAGGTGACCACATCACTTGGAATAAAATTAGAGGTAGCCCTTGCCTTACAAAAGTCTGCCCACCCCTGCTATAGAATAACATAGCAGTCCAGTCTCAACATTTTTAAAACAAATTAATATCCTTTTTAACAAAATTATATTTCAATAGTCATCCACCATTTGCCTTATTTGGATAACACAATCTGGGTTTTAGTCTGCAGGCAACAAGTTTAGTAGACATGTGCATTTCGTTTCTTTCCAAATCGAAATTTGAATGAATTCGCCAAATTCAGAGAATCGAATCGATTCAAATTTCCAAATAACCCTACCAATGAAACTAAACTAATCTGAATGCATTTGTAACAAATAAATATGAATTAGTTTGGATTTATTTGTTACATTCGAATGGCCATGGACTAATCACAATTCAGTATAAAAATTAAATTTATAATCATAATTCAGTATAAAACTTAAATTTAGTGAGATTTAGTGAGTTAGAACAGTGAAATAATTCTGTTTGTGTAATTTGGAACCATCTGAATCAACATAACACATACCGAACTTCCGAATTTATGAATCAAATCCGAAACTAATACATCAGAAAACATCCAAATTTATTCGAATCCGAATGAAGCCAAATCAAATACATTGGAATGTATCCGAATTCGAATCAATCCGAAACTAAATTAGAAAAAATCAGAATCGATCGGAAGCGAACCACTGAGCACATGTCTAAAGATTAGTCACTGTTATAAAGTTAGTATAAAATGAATTGTCAATTAGGGACATATATGTAGCTGAGTTAGCCTTGAGATGTCAGCAAAGTACATTTCAAGTCCTGAGAATTAGAAATTGCTCAATTTCAAAGCTAAATTACATGAAAAGGGGGTAAAATAAATAATGAAAATATATTACAAACTTGCTTCATTACATATGACTAAACATTTTATATAAAATTGTCAAGGTGTTTACCTGCATTGAAGGAGTAGACAACCTGAGGAATTTTCAGCAAGTCTGTTAATTTACCTGACTTTGCTTAAAGGGACAGTCTACACCAGAATTTGTATTGTTTTAAAGGATAGATAATCCCTTTATTACCCATTCCCCAGTTTTGCATAACCAACACAGTTATATTAATACACTTTTAAACTCTGTGATTATCTTGTATCTAAGCCTTTGCAAACTGCCCCTTGATTTCAGTTCTTTTGACAGACTTGCAGTTTAGCCAATCAGTGCCTGCTCCCAGATAACTTCACGTGCACGAGCACAGTGTTATCTATATGAAATACATGAACTAACATCCTCTAGTGGTGAAAAACTGTTAAAATGGATTCTGAAAAGAGGTGGACTTCAAGGTCTAAGAAATTAGCATATGAACCTGCCAGGTTAAGCTTTCAACTAAGAATACCAAGAGAACAAAGCAAAACTGGTGATAAAAGTAAATTGGAAAATTGTTTAAAATTACATGCTCTATCTGAATCATGAAAGTATTGGCATTTAATCAGCTGTGGGATTTTGACAAATAATATTATTGTCGATAGTAATTTACCAAAGTCATCGGCAAATAATATTGTTATACATATTAGAAAATAAATGAATTTGAAGTACCATATTATAAAGACAGGCAGGTATTAAGTTTCTATACTTGGATAAAGTTTTATTTTTGTAGCCTTTAATTCTTATGCTTCTATTTCCAAATATTTTCCTCTTTTTACAATTGATCTGCCTGTTTTATGAAGCGTAATTATTACTCGGAAGGAAAAAGCCATTTGATAGTGATCATTAAGAGCTTAATCTGTGCTTTAAGCACAGTCATATATCTGTTATGAGGGCAGAAAAATTAAAACTGTAAGGTAATTCGTTATAGAATGTGATTAGGTTAATTGTAATTCTCAACATTTTGTGCACTTAGTTGTGGGGTTCACATGCAAAAGAGCGATAATTAGAAACTCTAGGCAACAAAGTCTAAGCATAGTGAAAGCCTCTTTGCTATAGTTAACAAGTGGCCATCATATTTTAGTTGCTCAAAAAATGAGTAGCTCAAGAATTATATTAGTTTCAATGGGAAGCACTAGAGCTTAATAGCGACTGATGCTAATGTGCAGCCACTGCAATGTTCCTGCTTGACCCCATTTTATCAGGCTCTCCTACATGCACTAAAATCCAGTGGCCACAAATATCCACACTCCTCTAATGCCAAATAATACACAAAGTCATCTATATTATCATTGCGTTTGTAACGCGTCTGTCGCCGTCATCAGTTGCATGCGCAGCCAAAAGAATGTTGGCTGCGCACGCAGCAAAAAGAATCCACCTCGGGCGAAATTACATATGTGGCGTCGCCCACACAAAGTATTAACAAACCGCCCGCCCGCACAAAGTATTAACAAAAACACCTAACCATCCGCACAATGTATTAACAAACCGCCCGCACAAAGTATTAACAAAAACACCTAACCATCCGCACAATGTATTAACAAACCGCCCACACAAAGTATTAACAAAAACACCTAACCACCCGCACAAACGCAATATGTACCTAACATTACATTAAAAAATTAAGATTAAATTAAAATAAAAAACTCTAATATTACAAAAAATCTAAAATTACAGAAAAAAATAAACTAAATTATTTAAAATAATTAATTTTAACCTAATCTAATACCCCTATAAAAACAAAAAAGCCACCCCAAAATAAAAGCACCCTTTAATCTAACACTAAACTACCAATAGCCCCTAAAAGGACCTTTTGTAGGGCATTGCCCTAAAGCAAACAGCTCTTTTACTTTAAAAAAAAAAGGTACAAATTACCCCCTAAAAGTAAGAACCCTCCAAAATAAAAAAAACTAACGCTAAAAAAACCTAAGCTACCCAATGCCCTTAAAAGAAATCCCTAATCTAAAAAAAAAAAAAACACCCAAAAAGATTAAAAAAAAGTCTAAACCCGAAATAGGTATTTACCATTCCTGAAGTCCGGCAGTGAAGGTCTTCTTCCAGGCGGCTCCATCTCGATCCAACGCGGGGGCATCTTCTATCTTCATCCAGAGCGAAGGTGGTGCGTACCCCCCGGTACAGTACAATTCTGTTGTTGATGACTGTGCTGTTTGTATGTTCTTGGCTCCTACAAGCAGTTGTATAGTTGTTGGGGGTACTAATGATAGCAACAGAGCCACAGCACAGCAACAACAATGAAACTGTGAACCATCAGACTTGAGTTGCAAAAAGTACCTCTATTGCTATCTATTTAACCTGTTAGGGCATAAAAGCAATAGTATCCTGCAGCTGTTTATATGTGATCACTGCTCTGGCTCTAACCTTTTTTGATTAGGCCTCCCAAGAGCAGTCAGGGGGGTCAAATTATTAAAGCGACAATCTCAGTGCATTCGTCGGCGTCAATATGCTCGCCAGACATCGCTGACGCGGATCTAAATACGATACCCTTATTTATCAAAAAAGCCATCAAAAACACACGCGTCAAGTTAACTAACAGTCATCGATGTCGCGGTTATTCAGGTTTTTCCCAACTTTATTTATAACATTTCATTACTGTCCATGAACAAGCACATTTCTCTAAATCTAATCTTTTATTTTTCAACTGTTAATGTCCAAACAATAGCTACACTTATACCTCAACAAACAATTTCTCATAGAAAGTTATTTCTATATTTATTTGTTATACAAATAAAACGGTTATATGATACTTTAACACAAATTAATGTGTATTTGTATTTCTGTATTTTATCTCATTTTTTTTTTATAAATGATTATTAATGCTAGAATTTGTACATATATCTTTGCACATACTTGTATATATATATATATATATATATATATATATATATACTATATATATATACTATATATATATATATATATATACACAGTATATATGTGTGTGTGTTATTTCAGAAATCTTTTGCAAACATATTTACATGTCCCTAAATACCTTTTTTGTTCTAAACAATATTGTCTTTCATATCTCTGTGTTTATTTATACCACTATATGTATATAGTGTAAATTTATTATTATTCTGAGCAGGAATAATTGAGAATATAGCATGTAATCAGGGTATTGTATGTATTTATTTGCAATCAATGGATTTTTTAAGAGATGGGCCAGTTTTATCTCTGTACCTGTGTAACCCCTCCTGATTGCTGTCTAGTTTTAAAAATCACCCCTACACAGGTGTTATAAAATGGCCTGGCATATAAAATGACATTTCTTACTGAAAAATAAATTCAATAAAAGGAAGAAATACACTGAAAATATCATGACAGTAAAGAGGTGATTTTAATTTCTGCTGTACCTGAATCATGACAGTTTAATGTTAGGTGGGCTATCCCTTTGAGCTATCAGTTTAAGATTATATTGAATCAAACATCAATTTGAAGTTTAAAATCCTTGTTTAAAATATTACACAGTGTGTCCTAATGTCAGCATCAATGTTTATCTTTAATACTAATTTCACAAATACATATGTTCAAAGTATAATACACAATGTAACAAATGCCACTTACAAGTTCTGATGAGTGATCAATGACACAAGTATCGAGCATTTTGATTCATTAGTGATAGTTTAAAATGTATATTTGAATCAGATTGGCTGATGTCATAAATCATGTGATTATGCATATTAAAATCAAAAGTGGTTGAAAAATTCACTAGTGTGTGGGTTGTTTAGGAGTTTGCGTCATAATTGGTGCGAAAAGTGTTGAGTCAAATTGGTGCGAAGTGGAGAGTGGGACCGGTATTACATAGCTTAAACATGGTGCACATAGATTTTTCCCAAAAAATAAAAAGGAAGTTAGATATATTATGTTGTGTATTTATTTCATTTTTATCTCTATAATCTATTAGTGTGACAAGTTTGTGGCAAAACTTTTTAACAAATTTGTAGAAATAATATTGTCCCCTTGCTTTGTAATGAGAGACACGTATTTGTAGCATAATCCATAAGTAGTAATGTATTTTTCATTTTTATCCCCATATCTACTTGTGCTCCAAATGTGGAGCAATACTATTGTTTGATTTAGAAAGGGTATACAATTTGAATAAAGTTTCTAATTTACTTTTATTATGTAATATACTTCATTCTCTTGCAGCATCGAACATAAGCTTTCTGTGTTTTCAGACTCCCATTGAGTTCTATGGCATCCGTAACCTCAAGGGTGGTGGATTGAAAACTAGGTACGCTGCATCGGAATACACGTGAGCGTACCTGTTAAATGTATGATAAATTGGGAAAAGGGTAAAATAGAGTTGAATGTGAATTCGTAACATCTGTAAAGACGCAAGCATCGATCTGCGTCGGATTGAGATCGTGGGATTGTATTTTACATCACAAATATCAACATTTGCCAATCTTGACGCTTTGATAACTATGACGGATCAATCTCGCAACAAATACGACGTGGAATTCAAGCGTATTTTCAGTTGACGCTTTGATAAATTTACCCCATACAGTTTTGTGGGTAGTTGTAACTGGGGGTTAATGTAGGGATTAATGGAGAGGATCATGTAAGAGGGATATTTACAGTTTAAGGGTGGTTGTTTATAGTGAGGGATGATCATGGTTAGGGTTAATAGTATGAGATTGGATCCACAGTGATTAGAGAAAGTAACACAGGGACACGGTTGTGGGTAAATGTGGTTTAGACAACTGGGGCAATGGTGGTTTAGATTAATAGAACTTTTGTAGGACAAACTACTTAGGAAAGGGTTAATTGTACTGAAGAATTTGCTGTTGAGATTAAAGGGCTATAGCACTTGATCCTATGTAATGTAGGTACCAATGTAATAGCGATCAAGCTTGATCGGGTTGCTAAAATGGTGACTTCATCTGAAGTTACTGTCCACCAATAGATAAGTGGGAGTTTTTCCCATCAGCCAGTGAGCAATGAGTTGTTATGCTGCAGTTGCACACAGACACACACTTATTGTGTCAAAATCTAAATAAATGGTTTTATGATAATTTTTTATGCAAAAATATTTTGAAATGTTTAAATAATGCTCTTTCTTATGCACTGTAACCATTGTTAGAGTTTAACGTCCCTTTATTTGGTAAATGAATGAGGTCCTAGTGACCTAACTGATATGTGAGGTGCTTTTAATAACGACACAACTACCTGTAGCTACTGGCCAGGAAGCCAACTCCCGCTGCATAAATAAAGCAGTGCAGCTGTCAGACTGCTAATATTACAAATATTTATTTACACCTTAAAAACTCAATAAGGAAGAAAACATTATTCTCTGCATTGTTAATGTCTCCATCACAAATAACCCTATTGGTTGCCGACCTGCCCCCAAACACAGTTAACCCCAATGCAAACTCTGTACCAGGGCCATTAGCCCTAAACACATCCATGTCTCAGCACAAAGACACACTCAAACCAATCTGCTATTATTTATCACTCTCACAAACGTCAGTATCATGGTGCAAGTGTGCAGCAATTACACAATTCACACGCTATTGTTTGTATGATACTTAAGATGTATCACTTATATAGATAGATCTAAGTTTGTACGTGTTCAGTGCTGACTTTTTTCTTATTGGATCTGCACGGGGGGGGGGGTCATTATACTTTTATTTTCACCTGTGTTTTTGCACCTTGTTTGTTTGAGAATTGGTTAAACTTGGTGTGCTCCTGACCATACCTCAGTATGCTGTAATGAAATGGAGCCAAGTTTGACCACTACTACCAAGCAAAAGAGGTCAATGTGATTGAACAGAAGTACATTGGAAGTTTAATTCTTCGCTCCATGTCCCAGTAATGAATTTGGTTTCAGTAAAGAAAAATCATTGTGTTCATTTCATTCAGCATCTTCCCTTTATTTTTCATTTATATTTTGTGAATTATGCCTGGGTTTCTATTTTATATAGGGACAATTAAAGGGACATGAAACCCACAATGTTTCCTCCATGAATCAATTAGAACATACAATAGTAAACAACTTTTCAGTTAACGTCTATTATCTAATTGTATTAGTTCTCTTTTTATTCTTTGCTTAAAAGCATACCTAGGTAGACTCAAGAGCTGGGAGCTAGCAGCTGATTGGTGGCTGCACATATATCCTCTTGTCATTGGATTACTTCAGCTAGCTCCCAGTATTGCATTGCTGCTCCTTCAACAAAAGTTACTAAGAAAATGAAGCAAAATTGACAATAGAAGTGAATTTTGGAGGAAAATATATGCTCTGAATCATGAAAGAAAATTTTTGAGTTTAAATTATTTTTAAAGGGATATGAAACTCCAACTTTTTCTTTTATGATTGACACAGAGCATAACATTTTAGAAAAAAACATTTCTAATTTACTTCTTTAATCAATTTTGCTTTGTTCTAATGGTTTTCTTTGTTTAAGAGTACCTAGATACATAACGTGCACACAAGGCCGCCATCAGGGGGTGAATAAGGTGACTCCTGTCAGGGGCCCAGTGGGCCGGGGGGCCCCATGAGGCAAGCACTATTACTTTTACATTTTGGCAGCCTCCAGAGGGCGCTACAGCAGAATGCTATTGAGCGTGGGAAAATATCATTACAAGGAGTAAAGCATTTGCATTTGAGAAGATTTCTGAGTGTGCACTAAACCACTATGCACAGTGTGAGACAGACTTGGCACTTCAGTTTGTATAGTGTGTGCCTGAGTCAGATGGCAGATCACTTTCATTTGCAGAGTAGGTAGGACTTACTTAGTAAATATTTTTTTTATTTATTTGTGCAATTTCAGATTGTAACTTCAGTGTGGTAGATGTATGGTGGGGCCAGGGGTCTATAAAAACACATTTTTTTAGCAATATGCAGCAGTGTATTTATGATTATTTGACAATGCTTTAGAAATTCTATATTTAAAACCATGCCGAAATGTTTGCTCTTCAATACACAAATGGTAGGTGCCCTTTTGGCAGATATGATTTTTTTAAATGTATATAAATATTTTAATTACATTCCAGTTTATTGCCCCTTTATGCGAGGACTTTCCAGATGCCAGGAGGCATTTTATGTAAGATTTTTTACATCTGCATAAAATGTTATACTCTCAGGCTAAGATTGTTCGGTGTTTGAAATGAGACAGGTTAACTTGTTCACTTTACACTACAGCTGACTTAATTTTGAAATACATACAAACAAGCCTAAATCCTGCATTTAACCAGATCTAATGGTATGAGACTGAGTACCACAGCTTATGGTTCCACCAAGACCATATAGAGTACAGCATTTTCAAATCCATAAGAACAACTGACAGATTTGAAGTGGCGCTCTTGGTTGGGGAAAATAGGGGTGGGATACCCCAAACATATGTCAACCTTTGAAAAGTACTTTTCTTCATCTACCCCTTCTGACAGATCATTAATGTACAATTTTGAATTTGCATAAGTATTTTTGTTTGCTCATTTTCAAATATGATTCTTTAAAAAGTGATCTCTTAATTTCTTCTATTCTTTTATCATGCATGTGCAGAAATGTTACCTCCTGTGAGTGTTTCTGTGGGTGTCTGTGTTTATGTCTTTGTGCTTTTGTTGGTGTCTCTATGAATATGTATGTATTTATTTTCTGTGGGTCTCTCTGTGAGGGTTTATGTGTCTATCTTTTTGTATTTTCTATGTCTATGTCTCTATGAGGGTGTGTGTGTGTATGTATGTCTTTGTGTGTTTTATGTGAGTGTCTCTTTCTGTGTGTGTGTCTGTGTGTTTTCTGTGGGTGTCTGTGTATGTCTTTGTGTGTTTTCTGAGGCTGTCTCTGTGGGTGTTTCCTTAGGTGTATGTGCAAGTTTGTGTTTGAGTGTGTGTGTCCACTGTCTGTTCCTTGTTAGGACATTTTGACCTTACTACTGAGTTCTGTGTTTGTGTATTACTACCTTCACAACATTTCCAAGGTTGACTACACTTAAGAATAAATTGCATATAGGTTTTAGTCACTTGGTCGAAAATTGCACATGTCAATGGGGAAGGAGGGCCCTGATATATGGTTAAGTCAGGGGCCCCAAAATTTCTAGTAGCCGCCCTGCGTGCACTTGCCTAGAATAATTAATGGCAGGAAACACTGCTACTCCTTAGTGCTTTTGCAAATTTATAACATTGTTATAAGTATTCTTTCAAAACTGTTGCCACATAGTGTTCCAGATACCTGCATGATATTAAGCCTACCTACCTTAATAATGAAAGACATTTTTGGAGTGTTAAGTACCTTAAAAATTGTAATTGTAATATTTAGTTATAAATTTAACACATTTAATTATGCTTACCTCTGAAGTAAGTGCCACTGAAGTTTTCAGTGTGCGGATCCTGTAGATTTCAGAACTCTGACTCTACAACATTCTATGTAGTGATTGCTTGATCAGTACAAAAGCTCATTCATATTTGTCCTTAATTGAATATAGCAGAGGACACAAGAACATCTCAAGACATATTTCAATAGATTTGCAAATGTTTATAATAAAGTTAAAGGTTTTTTTAGTGATTTTAAAACATTTTCTTTTGTAATGAAGAACTAAAATGCTATTATACACTGTGTGAATATAACATTTCCTAAATTTTACTTCAAATCTTACATTTTGCATATATCTATAAATGTTAATGTGCTATATCTTCTATCCCAGTACTAAAACTACCTTAGTATCCAGGGAATGTATTCTATTTCCGTTTAATTTTGTTTTTGGTTTTTTTCCACATAATTTTCTTTAAAATACAAGTTTGTGGAAAATGTTACTAATCTATTTAAAAGTAATAACATCTACCCCCATGCAGATAAGCAACTGTGAAATGGTATACCATCTTCTAGATATGTCCTGCAAATAATAAAATACGTACAATACAGTGTGTCTAAAAAGTAATAATAATAAATATATAATATATTATAAAGTAACTTATAATTATATTATAATTCTAAATACAAGGCTTAAATGTTTGTTGTTAGTACTGTTGTGTTTAGATGTTATTTTAAGCATTTGTAATATAATAGACACACAGACCTGCAACAGAACCCAATGACACAGCTTTTAAGTCATGCTATGGGCTGGATTTATCAAACCCTTCGCCCACAAGAGAACGTGCAGTCCATATTTATCAAGCAGCGCTCATCAGACTACTGCTTCCCTAATCTCTTCTCCACCTCATAGGTGGAGAATTTTAATCTCCCCTGTTTAGTCCGACCGATGAGACAGCTCCTGTACATGCGTGATTAGCTATGCGTGGGCAGGGGCGGCATTGCTTGCGAGCGAAAAATAGTGCTTGCATGCAATGTTAAATTCTGCCAGCTGAGTTTTATTTATTCATCAGAGGCGAGCTGCGGCGGACAGGGGCGCATATGTACGCCCATGTCCGCCGTAGCTTGATAAATAGAGCCCTATATAAGACAGTATGATACGCAATTTGAATACTCGCTGGCATACAAAGAAATCTCGCAAAATCTTTGGGGTCTTTTTTGAGTACTATAATGTAATGCTTGTATCTCTACTTCACATACAGAACCCAATGTAGTGACATAAACAGCTCCCAAACTTTTCTACATTTCTTTGAGAGGCCTTGCAGTACTGATCACGCCAGAGTAAAAAGCCTTTTAATTGAAATCCTATTATGAAACAAAAAAAAAAAAAGAATTAGGATGCGCAGATCTCTTCCTGGGCCTGATTAGCTAAGCTTCATCTGCAAGGCAAAACATAATGCAGACTCTCAAGGGCAGTCCTGAATTATTTCTTTAAGAAATGGAGCTAAACCCGGAAATCCAAGCAAGTTGCAAGTTGACTCCCATAGAAAGTAATGATGCTCTCTGGAAGGCAGTTTCTTGCAGGGAAGCATGAAGGTGACATGAAGCACCTAGGACTGATAACATTTATCCTTTCAGTTTACAAATCGCATTGTGTATATTGAAACAAACTCGCCAGCATTCATACAATGAGAAAAACAGTACATTCGCCCAGGCTGCTGTTTTTAGAAATCACATTTTATGTTAAATATGGGTTTATGTTTTATTTTTCGTCAAAAGTTAAAATGGGTTAAAATGCAAATTTTGATGTGTACTATTGATATGAAATTTAATCTGTGGTTTGATTATGAATTTTACTGTGTTTATCCAATATATATACAGATATATATAGGAATATCTATTTAAAATTACTCCCTTATGTGAAGAACATTGGAATTGGAATGTGAAATATTTACAGTAAATACATAGTTAAACACCTACAGTATATATGATTTTACATGTTTTCATCTACTTGACTGAAAAGGTCTTCAATGTACTTTTATATGTATATATATATATATATATATATATATATATATATATATATATATATATATATATATATATATAGTCCACAAAACAAATGCACTCTCTGTTCTTGAAAAAAAAGTTCAAATTTAATGGAACATTTTCGGGGACAACCTCCCCTTTATCAGCATGATGCACCCCGGTGGATGGTCCTTAGGAGGGTAATCCTGTAGAGTGGATTAGTGTTTTTTATATATATATATATATATATATATATATATATATATATATATATATATATATATATATATACGTACATATGTATTTTATTGTTTATATTTATATATATGTCTGTAAATACATAAAAATATATAATACATATGAACACACATAAATAAATACATATATACACATATTTAGACATGTATGTATCTCTATGTTAAAGTCCTGTGACGTCCTTTTTTTCTAACACCTGAGACCTCATATCTTTGAGCCCTTACAACTTTTTTATTTAATTCATTTATTTAAAAAAAATATATATCAGACAATGTAATTATGATTGTAACTGTACTTTTAAATGTATTTTGAAGGTATTTTTTCCACTTTTTAGTCAAGCATAACAATTAACCAGAATTCAATTGCGCTCAAGCGATCGCCTTTACTTTCAATCTGTAATACGCACTCTACTTCCTAGGCGTGCAAAGAGCCATGATAAAATGCTTTTTACTTATGCAAAACATTTAGCGCACCACTTGTTATCTAGTTAACTAAACTTCATAAAACTGAATATTTAAATAAATTATAATTTCAATTTTAACAACTTTTGCTAAGATTTTTTTTTAAATATTGTTAACACAACGGTTTTCTTGCTATAAAAATTGAATCTAAATATTTACATTTCAAATGCTCAAAAATATTAAGCAACACACAATGTACAGTGTCCTTGAGATCTTCCAAAATAGACCTAATATGGCCTAATGGTTTTTCATTTGAATCCCCCACATGTGTGCCTTGTCCTTTTCTCTGCCCAGAGAACAGTGATTAACAGATTCATTGTTTTGCATATTTAGTGTTCAATTTGGCTGCAACATTGTTTGTTTTTATGGGGTAAACGCTGCAGGAAGCAGTTAGGAGCAGACAGTGGGATTCTGTGGTGATGTCAGCAGGTGTGCTTTGGTTGGATATCCATCTGCTGTATGTAACACAACATGCTGTACCTTGCCTTTAAACAATACCAAGTCACACAGGAAGCAAACTGCATCATAAGTAGGAGAGTGTCATACACTTGTGTTTGCTTTCGCTTGCATATTAATTTGTTGCTCAAATCAAATGTGACGTGTAAACTCCTCCTTAGTATCAAACACTGTAGTTTCTGAACATCCTCACTTCCCTTGTAACAATTTTCCAGCTGATTTCCCAGGTTAATCATTTGGCTTCCATGATTCAGGTAGAGCATGCTATGTTAAACAACTTTCCAATTGACTTCTATTATCTAATTTGATTTGTTCTATTGGTATTCTTTGTTGAAAGAGCATATCTACTGGGAGATAGCTGATGATTGGTGGCTGCACATAAATGTGTTTTGTCATTGGCTCACACAATGTGTTCAGCTAGCTCACACTAATGCATGCTGATTATTCAGAAAAGGGTACAAAAAGAATGAAACAAATTTGAAAATAGAAGTAAATTAGACAGATTGTATATTCTATCTTAATCATGAAAGAAAATTGTTGGGTTTATGTCCCTTTAAAACATTGTTTGCCAAAAGGAATTACGTGCCAAGATTTTGGATATAAAACCAAACACACAGCATTAAATATTTTATTTTTTAAGAGTATTAAAACTTTCATAACATTAGATTTTAAAAAAAAAACAATAGACAAGATTCTAGAGAAATTTTACACGCACCAAAATACATTAGCTAAATCTACAATTTGTTCTTAGAAGGATTAAATGTGTCCCCCAGCTAAAGTCAACCAATGTGATATTTTATTTGTATGATATATATTATACTAAGTCAAAATACCCTGCACAAACAAGAGGTAGCAGATTAAATTCACAGGAACTCATTTATCCAGATCTTACTGCTTTTTATAGGGACATTAAACACTTTGTGGTGGTAATATAAAATGATAAATCATATATATAAATAAAAGTCTGCAATATACTTTTATTATTTATTTTGTCCCCTTGGCCACAGCAGAGAAGGTAACCTAAGTTACAACATGGCACCTCACATTGTTTTAAAGACACTAAAACTTTACACTTATTTTGTAAATATTTGAACAACTAATAAACATTAAAAATACTTATTCTTATTCTCTTTCACTGCATCATTCTAGCTAGCATTTATTTAGTGTTTAATGTCCCTTTAATTAGCGGTTTGCAGGTTCACATGAGTAAGCCTGTACTGTAGCGGACTCTGCAACTTGATAACTGTATGTGAAAGAATTCTCAGTAACTTATTTTATATTAACCATAACCCTCTTCAATCAGCAAATGTATATTGATGGACATTTAGGACACAGGTGAAGGAGACCGATAATAAGTTCCTTCACAAACATTTTGCTTTGATTAATAGTATTTTAACAATTTGCCTATTGGCCCTCTCAGCAAAAACAATTCCCATTTGGTCCTCAAGTACTTTTATTAGCAGTTCTCATCTTTACTTACGTTATATTCATTACTACAAAGGACTTTGCATCCTTTACATTTCAATGCTTGTACAGTACACCAGCTCTATTATTGTGCGCTCACAATGAGACACTTATTCATGTATATAGTCCCTGTTTATTTTTAAAACTTTGGCAATTTATCACTGTTTGTGTTCTGCTTAAAGGGTCATGGAAGATTATATTAGAGTCCTTTTCACTGATAAATGACTATTTAATAAAAGAAAATGCTGTTGACCTCTAAATTATATAAGTGCTATACAAGGAGAGTCTATTTTTATTCTTAATATTTTACCACCATGTGTTAGATTTTGCTTGTGTCTACCAGTCAGTTGGGGTACAAATCCAGTTGCCATTATATTTTGTTAGTGTATAAAACAGATTAAAATGAAATTAAAAATATAATACATTTTCCTGCAATAGTAATCAAAGGATGTGTTTTCATTATTTTTTTCCCCTTTCATATGCCATTAGGAGAAACCCAATGTAGACCAAATCACCTTTATTTAAGGGGACAGTCTAAACCAAAAGTTTTATTGTTTAAAACTATAGATAATCCCTTTATTAGTACCCATTACCCAGTTTTGCATAACCAACACGGTTATATTAATATACTTTTTACCTCTATGACTACCTTATATCTAAGCCTCTGCAAACTGCCCCTTATCTTAGATCTTTCCACAGTCTTGAATTTAGCCAATGAGTGCTGACTCATAAAGAACTCCACAGGAGTGAGTACAAAGCTATCTATATGACAGACAAGAACTAGCAGTGTCTAACTGGGAACAACTGTCAAAATGCACTGAGATAAGAGGTGGCCTTCAAGGGCTTAGAAATTAGCATATGAGGCTACCTAGGTTTAACTTTTTACAAAGAATATCAAGAAAACAAAGCAAATTTGATTTGATTGTTTACAATTGCATGCCCTATCAGAATCATGAAATTTACATTTTGACGTGACTGTCCCTTTAATGCTTTGTTTGTAATAGCTATTTCATATTAATCTGTATGACTTGCACAATTTTATATTTAAGATGTTAAAAGCAAACGAAAATCCGAAACATTTTTTATTTTTTTATTTCACTTTTAGATTTTTAAAAGCTAACGAAAGGGGAAGAGAAGTTACAGAAAGAAAAAGAGTAAACAAATCATAAAATACAAACAATTACATTTATATTGACAAGTATAATCCAATAAATAACTAGAAACCCTAATATGGGTAATATGTAGCTGGTTCTAGATGTTAAAGGGTAAAATTAATATGTTAGAGAGCTATGTGGTTTCATTGAGGAAATGATGTAGATAATTAGACCTTAATGGGACATGAAAAACATTTTTTTTCATGATTCAGATAGAGCAGGCAATTTAAAATAACTTTCCAATGTTTTTCTATTATCTAATTTGTTTCATTCTATTTGTATCCTTTGTTGAAAAATATACATAGGTAGGCTCAAAAACTGATTGGTGGCTGCATATATATGCATGTTGTCATTGGCTTTTAGCTAGCTCCCAGTAGTACATTTCTGCTCCTACAACAAAGGATACCAAGATAATGGGGCAAAGTAGTTAATACAAATAAATTGGAAAGTTGTTTAAAATCATATGATCTATCTGAAGCATGAAATAAAGATGTCGGCTTTCATGTCCTTTTAAAACCAATATATTTCGTTCTCCATGTTATTTTTAACTACTATTAAAAATAGGCAAGTAATCATTATGGTTATTAAAACAAGCTATAATGTATCTGCTGCATTAAAAAACACATAACACCACAACTGACAATTCAATAAAGAAACTAAATAAATACATAAATAAATACATAAATAAATACATAAAATTGAATATTGTATGTTTCTTTTATATTATGTTCCTTGCATCTCAGTGATACATTTAGTTTCTTAGTTACCATCTTAGAGACCCAAGTACAAATAAACATTTACTCCTTAACCCTTACAGTTCCAACCGGTTTCTAGGTGATATTGAACTCATGTGTATTTGGTTGATGTCATGTGACTTCCTTGTTTACAACTGTCGCACTGCTGTTGGCTGTTTTCTTGTTTTTGTTGCTTTTTTCTTTGGTTTCAGTTGTTTTTCTCAGTTAGTTACCAAAAGAAAGTGTTTCACAAATTTCTTTCACATCCTAGCAGCTGGGACGCTGACCATACAGTCTCAATCTCATGATGACAGCTGGGCGTAAGCATTTTATGACATGTTTGGGGAAGTTCATTACACTTTCTATTTAATAACTGCTACTAAATACAAACAGAATGTTATTTTAGAATTAAAGAGTTAATTAGCTAATGAAAATGTATCAAAGTAATAAACCCTTTAACTACTACAAAAAGGTGGAATCACAATTTCATATTATTACAAAATAAAAGAATGGTCATATAAATACTTCTGTAAACTAATTTTATTTTTTGCATAAAGATAATGCATAAATTAAAATGATATTTTAGATTGTATTTCAGCTATAGTTTGTGCACACAACTGTTATGCACTTTTTGTTTTAAATGAAACAGCTAAATAAAGATTTCTCCTTGCGTATAAATGGTATTGCACATGTAAGAAATATCTGTTTCTAAGAATGACATTTTCTTATGATGTACAAAGAACAAAGGGCGCTACATAGCGTAATCTTGTAATCATTATATAGATATGAACAATAGAGTATCAACTCACAATTCAGGTGGCGCGTCAAATCCGTGCGACACGCAGGCTGGCGTTCTTAGCCCCAGATGACTGATTTCCGGTCAACTTCTCAGCTAAGTGAGCGCACAGCAAAACGAGAAGTCACTGATATTCTTAAAGAGATACTGGAAAATGGATAATAGGAGTAAATTAGAAAGTTGCTTAGAATTACTGCTCTTTCTGACTCATGGAAGAAAACATTTGGGTTTAGTATCCCTTTAATGAACTTTGTTTTAGTATTTGTGCAACGCATTTCTCAGTCTTACTGACTGTTTCATCCCTAGTGGTTGTTTAGCGTTTAAGATGCTTCTTATATTTGTTCCCATTCCCTCTATATAAAGGGCTAGATTACAAGTGGAGCGCAATGAATGGCGGAGAGAGCCTTATCTTTTGAGTGACATTGAGCCATGAATTACACACAATCTGGTTTTAGCCAAAGCATGTTAGCACGGCTGAGACTTTTCTATTTCTTTATATATATATAGTGCTGTTCAACTTGTAATATGAGTGATGTTTAGCGCTATTGTGATCTCCATTAAAAGTATAGGGCATGCTAAAGGAATATTGGCCACGCTAAATATTCTCTAGGAAAACTTCTTTAACATAGACTTGTAATACCAATTTGCGTGCTTATCCTAGCGTGGTCCAGCGATATTGATAGCGCACCTTGTGCAATCAATATATTTTTGAGCTTCACTTGTAATTTAGGCAACATCTGGTATCAATTCATCGGTTTTTTAAACTGTTATATAAAAGTGTCTCCCTGCTTTAAAGAACACTACAAAATCAAGTAAAAATCTTATAATGCATTATTCCTATGTTTACACACATCTGCTTGACTATATACACAAAATGTACCAAACAGGAACATTAAATACCTGTGTTACTTATCTTCTGAAATTAAACATCTTGTATTATATATCAACATGATAATACACATTTTGTGTCATACATCAACGTATAATGAAACACTTTTTTGTCACATATAAACATGCAAAGTAATTATCGTTTACCACACAGGCATTGGGAAACCCACATCAGCATAAAAATACATCTTGTGACACATTTGCATGAAAACCAACCTTTTGTGACACACATTAGCATGACAATACACCTCGCATAGCACTCTATGGAAATGTACATACAGTGCAACGTAACAACCTCAAGGTAGCTCCATCTAATAAAAGCAATAGCTATTGAATTGTACATATGTATTGAATACAAACTAGAGTTTTTACAAGTTGGTTTACTTGGCTCTTTTTCAACTAGGTCAAAGTTTTTTTCTACATTCGTAAACGAGTCAAACATTTAAAGGGACATGAAACCCAAATGTTTTCTTTCATGATTTAGAAAGAGCATGCAATTTTAAACAACTTTTAACTAATTTACTTCTATTATCTAATTTGCTTCATTCTCTTGATATCCTTTGCTGAAAACCATATCTAGATAGGCTAAGTAGCTGCTGATTGGTGGCTGCACCTTAGATTCCTTGTGTGATTGGCTCACCCATGTGCATCACTATTTCTTCAATAAAGGATATCTAAAGAATGAAGCAAATTAGATAATAGAAATAAATTGGAATGTTGTTTAAAATTGTATTCTCTACCTGATTCATGAAAGAAAAACATTGGGTTTAGTGTCCGTTTAAGAACAGGTTGACTTAAAGAGACATGAAACCTAAAAAAATGATTTCATGATGATTCAGATAAAGAACAGAATTCAAAACAACTTTCCTATTGATTTCTATGATCAAATTTGCTTCGTTCTCTGTGTATCCTTTGCTGATGGAGCAGCATTTCACTATTAGAAGCTAGCTAAACACATCAGATCAACCAATGACAAGAGGCATATATGTGCAACCACCAATCAACAGCTGGCTCCCAGTAGTGCTTTGCTGCTCCTTAACCTTCCAACGTATGTTTTTCAACAAAGGATGCCCCAAGAGAACAAAACAAATTAGATAACAGAAGTAAGTTGTTTTAAACTGCATGCTCTATCTGAATTCTTAAATAATTATTTTGGGTTTCACGGCCCTTTAAAACCAAATTTAAGTTTAGTTTGAGCAGCTTAAAAAAAGTTGGCTGGACAGTTGACTTCTCATGGATACACTCATTAGGCTACCATGTTGCAGGGGCAATTCAAGAAAAAAAATAAGATACTCAAGAAGACAAGGACTTCTTCAGCCAACTTAAAGAGACAGATCCACTTAAGTGCAATATAAATATATTTTAATAAGTGGTGCTCTGAGCTGAGGAACCTATAGCTAGTATAATAATAATTATCTCAAATGTTAACGTCTTAATGCATTCATTCAGAATACAGAAAGAATCTAGGCACATTTCAAACCATTAAACCAAGAGTTAGAAATAGCGTTAATAGAAGCACTGATTATACGTGTTAATTATGAATATATTATCAGTTTATATACCGGGTGAAAAGGCTAAATAAATTATTAATATAAAATAGGATTTATTCTAACAACATTCAAACTCCATACAAATTAGTCAATTGGGACGTCTCCTACAGGGCAATATAAAATTACTTACTTGCTTACGTAAAAGTACAAAAAGAGTTTATTAAAATATTTAAAATATTGTTTAAAAAACAACGTGCAAGTTCCAGCAATGTGCAAAAAATTTTATAACATTATGAAAGCGTTTCCTTCAGAATGTAAAATGTCAGCAGTGTGGAGATAACGTATCGTTTGCCTCAAGGATACAGTTCTGCTTAAGTTGATGGCTAATGGTAATATTACCTTGTTTTTGTCAGTCTCCAAGTGTCAGGAACCCTCAGCAGTTATATACCGCATCTTGGGGAGCAGTTTTCACTCACCACTGACTCCTCTGTGTTCCGGTCTTACATTGCGGCAGTTACTACACCCGGACTGGGTTTAGTCTAGCAGTGATGAGGGCTCAATTTAGACTAAACGGAGGGTGGCACACGTGGGGCGTGATCCGATATACGGCGTAGTTTTCGGTGCAAGTGAGAGAACCCACGCCGCCCATAGTTTCACCTTGCACATCGGAGTATCCAATATACCCCGCCGGCAGTTGCTAAAGTGCCGTAAGTCGGACAAACTAGCGATGTCCAGAAATAAGCGTAAGTACAAATTTCTGGAGTCGTCAGTGACTTACGGCACTTTAGAAACTGCCTGCGCCTACAAAAACTTACTAAAATATGAAATCTCTGTAACTGTCTAACACGCCTCCCAAACATCATCCCGACACGTATACCCCTATATCCGCAATCCCCCCTCTCACTCCTTATAATAAATGTATTAACCCCTAGACCGACAACCCCCCACAACGCAATAAGCCTAATTATTAACCCCTAAAACGCCATGGCCCACACCACAATAAACCTATCCTAGTATTAACCCCTAAACTGCCGCTCCTGGACCACGCCACCACCTACATTATATGTATTAACCCCTAAACCGCCGCTCCCGGACCCCGCCGCCACCTACATTATATGTATTAACCCCTAAACCACCGCTCTTCATCCGATCGGGGCAGAAGAGGTCCTCCATCCAGCAGAAGTCTTCATCCAAGCGGCATCTTCTATCTTCATCCTTCCGGCGATGAGCAGCTCCATCTTGAAGACCTCCGGCGCGGAACATCCATCTCTGCCGACGACTACCCAACGAATGGCTGGTCCTTTAAATGACGTCATCCAAGATGGCGTCCCTCGAATTAAGGGAGGAAACATCCGATTGGTTGATTTAATCAGCCAATCGGATTGAACTTCAATCCGATTGGCTGATTGGATCAGCCAATAGAATGCGACATCAATTCTATTGGCTGATCCAATCAGCCAATCAGATTGAAGTTCAATCCGATTGGCTGATTAAATCAACCAATCGGATTTTTCCTACCTTAATTCCGATTGGCTGATAGGATTCTGTGAGGCCGCCCTAGTTCCGGGTCTGCAGCTAGGAACTGTGTGGTATGAGCACCGAGGATCTGTTTGAATGAATTAAATTGTTTGCGTTTGTTTCTTCAATTTATGTGTTAGCTTGTCACCCTATCAGTGTAAATTTTCACTATACAGTTTATCTCGGAAACGGACTGCTAAATTGTCTAACTACCAGCCTGGATCTGGAGTCTAGGGGAGAACACAGCAGCACCTCTGTTTTCCTGGAGCCGTCCTGGGGATATACACGCTGAGGGGATACGTTTTTCTTGTGTATATGATACACGATATGCTGTTTTAACTTTTACTTCTTGTGAGTTGCCATTTGTCTGTGTGACTTTTATTAAAAACGTTTTATACTCTGTATTTGAGTCTGCGCTCCTCTCCTCTGTCTTTTAGATTATGTGTGTGTGTTAGACAGTGTATGTGTGTGAGACAGTGTGTGTATGTGTGTGTGTTAGACAGTGTATGTGTGTGAGACAGTGTGTGTATGTGTGTGTGTTAGACAGTTTGTGTATGTGTGTGTGTTAGACAGTGTATGTGTGTGAGACAGTGTGTGTATGTGTGTGTGTGTTAGACAGTGTATGTGTGTGAGACAGTGTGTGTATGTGTGTGTGTTAGACAGTGTATGTGTGTGAGACAGTGTGTGTATGTGTGTGTGTTAGACAGTGTATGTGTGTGAGACAGTGTGTGTATGTGTGTGTTAAACAGTGTGTGTGTGTGAGAGAGAGAGACAGCGGGCTCGATGATTAAAAGCTCTCTGGGCTGGCGAGATTATTAATGAATGCTCGCCAGTACTTCTATTTCCCTGGTGGCATGATCTAAAGCCACTTTGTACCCTAAAAACAGGGTTTCTCGCTAAGGGGCGTATACTGCATTTTCATATGAAATGTGCACAACAAAATTCGTATTTTAAACATTATACAAAACAAATATTTAATCATTCACACAAAAATAAGCAGGGAAAATTGTATTGTTAAGGTGCATCAAAAATCATAACAAAATTAGTATGTAATTTACACAGGAATAAATCAAATGAAATATGCACAGCGTAAATTGTAATTGTAGTTCACTGGATGTGCAAAAATCACACAGAAATTTGAATTTATAAATACAAAATACAAAGCGTAATTGTTGTTTTTTTTCGTAAAATGGGCTGAACATGGGCGTATATGACAATGTCTCACTAATCCCAGCGTAATTCTATAAAGATGTTCGAACTGCAGATATCACCGTTTTTTCTCGCCAACTGAAAGGTGTCGAGCTTTTGTCAAAACAATACAAACACTTATAAACCCAATAGAAAAACAAATGCATACGAACATATAGGCGAATGTAAGATGCTATAAGCAGAAAGCAGCGTAATGTGAGTTATATTGACTGCAGGATTTTAATTTTCAAGTGCTCCCCTTGCTCCCTGATAACTTCGCACTAAGGAGCGAAGTTTCCCTATCCAGCGAGCTTCATTACTTTTAATAGGAGCCATCTCGCAACTCGCAGGGACTGCCCCTTTTTTACGATCATTGCACCGGGGCAGCCCTGCAAATGTCAGCGAGAAAAAGAAGGTTTGAGCTGGCGAAGAATATATCATCGAGCTCAGTGTGTGTGTGAGAGTGTGAATATCTATGTGTGAGTTTGTGTTACTTATGTGCTATTATACATGGGGGCAGGGGCGGACTGAGACCAACCAGGGCCCCCGGGCAAAAGTGTGGCAGGGCCCCCCCACCCACCTACCTCCTCTGCCCCTCCCCCCTAATGCCCCTCCCCCTACTGTGCTCCTCCCACCTTATATGACCCTCCCCCAGTCTAATGCCCCTCCCACCTCATGTGCTCCGCCCACCTCATATGCCCCTCCCCTAACATGTTTTTAATTGCAATAGAAAGCAATATTTTTTTACCTTAAATATTTTAATAACAAAATATGAATTAACAAGTGCTTTTTTTAATCATACACATAATTATAAAGTGCACTGTGAGTCATACAAATAATTGTAATCAGCAAGCGCTACCCAGGTGGTGAACAAAAAATGGGCCAGCTCCTAATCTTAAATTCCTGCTTTTTCAAATAAAGATAGCAAGAGAACAAAGAAATTGATAACAGGAGTAAATTAGAAAGTTGCTTAAAATTGCATGTTCTCTCTAAACCATGAAAGTTTATTTTCCACAGAAATATATCAAAATCTTACATGACCACCACTAAATACAGATTTGCATAATTAACAAATGAATGATAAGAAGACAATACAATATCACTTAGTCTGAACTTCATATGAGTAGTTACAGTAGTAGATTTTTTGTAACGGATTTAAGTTATGATTTTAAGTTATTTAAGAATATTCCAAAATACCAACCAAAGTAACAAGTATAATATATATTTTTATAACGTTTACACTTTGCCTTCCCCCTTTTACATGAAAACTTGAGGTATTAATCTAAATGGGGGATACTTAACTTGGAAGTATTTATCTAAAGGGGTTTGTCTCCGATAATCATGTACCCTTCAATAGTTTTTTACACTCGTGTCCTGTGATATTTATATATAGACTTTTAATTCAAGCATTTTCATTGTTTCTGAAAAAAAAAAAAAAAACAACTGATCTCTAGGGACAGACTGACAACTGGTTGACAAGGCAGCTCCCACTACTTTACTAAAGTGGAGACTAGTCTTGAAATTGAAAATTAGATTTTTACAGGTTACCTAGGGACCAGTTGTGCACAAACATTATTAATTTCCTGCTACAATATCAATTTAAGCAACTGAAAAAAAATTTGTAAAGGGATGTAAAGGGATAAACATTTTCGAAAGCCCTGTGTATGTATGTATGTGAGTGTGTGTGTATGTATGTATGTATGTATGTATGTATGTATATATATATATATATATATATATATATATATACTGTATATATATATATATATATATATATATATATGAGTGTGTATATGACTTATGTACGCACATATATATAATATATATCTATATATATATATGTATATATAAAAGGAAGTAGACTAGTACAGCCTCTGGCCCCACTCCGGCAGCAGTCGGCTCCAATTTGTTTATAATGCATATAGTACTAGTATAAAATGTATACATTGTGCGTAATTTATTATGAAATACACATTACACTGTATTAATTGTGATGCAGTGTGAATTTTACAGATAAGTAAACAATGTCAGAATATATAGATATATATATACACTATATATGTGTGGTGTACTACATGTGTGGGATATATGCACAAGTGTCTGATTTTCAGTGTTACCAAACAAACATGCCATATGTAATATATGATATAAAACGTTTGCATGTAAGCAAGTTTATTAGCTTGAAGCTTCTAATTTATTGCACCTGCCATGTATTGTATACATATATGTGCATTTGTTTCCTCATATGTTCATATGATTTATAATATGCAATGCAATTGGAAAATAATTAATATCCATTAAACGTTTGTTCTTCTATTTTACTGTAGGTACTACACACTATGGGCTAGTGTGATACTGAGTAACTATACAATTTATGTTTGTGCTATAAGTTTAGCATTTTAATATGAGTGATAACTAACATGTGTGCCAGCTTTATACATTAATGTATTATATGTGTTTTATATACTATTCAGCTTAATTATTTCAAAGTGATGTTACATTTTTTTGAGATTGACCAGTGGTGCACTAGACAATTGCTAAGAATGATACACAAACCACAAAGATCAGCAACTATATTTGTATTGTCTTATGTGGTGTTTAAGGTGTTTGGAAGGAATTTGTTGTCCTGGAGAGGAGCTGTGCTTTCATTTGTGACTGTAAGTAGAATATTACAGCAGGGCCTGGATTAATCTAATGAGTAAGAGCCCTAAGAATTTATTTCAGCTCCACAATGATATTGGTCTGAGCGAGGTCTCATATAAGTTTATTGAGTGGTACCCTTCTCAGTCTATCAATTATGACCTTAAGTTCATTGTGAGATAAATTATAAGGGTCTGGGGGAAATATTAATTGGGAGGGAAACATGAAGTTTTTACCTTAATGAAAAGTAAAGGCACAGGAAATTATTAGGTTGGGTAAGCTAATTGCATGTTTAACTCGAATGGGTTATATCTAAGACAATGAACTACCCATAATATTAACATCTTTACAGATAGACTATTTTTTTGAAAAATGGTATGAACACAATATTTGGTAACTACGATGGTTTAAGTAGACAAATAAGTGTGCTGATGAATAAATTGAGCATATTTAGTAGTTTGGTGTACAGAAATCCAGGATCATCTAGCCATGCTCCAGCCTCCAGAGTGCCCCAAATCCCACCTCAGCACACCAGACTGTCTATTACTACATCCAATAACACCCAAGGATGTCTGTGGCTCCTTCCTATCCTTCATTACTCCACCTACTGAGCACCTGTGCATACTTGTATACATTTCCTGAAACAAGACTCATTCACCCTAAAAAGCAATCATCATTTCTCTTTAAATACGTTTTATGATATTTCACAGACTACACTTATCCCTATTTTTTGTGTTTAGACTCTACAGCCTGTAAAGGTTTAACTCCTTGACTGACTGAGAGGGTTAAACGGATACAACACTATTGCCACAAATATGCTAAATATCTAAATGGTTAAGAATGTGATTCTATTACAAAATGTATAAAACTTAACAGAAGCAGAATGCATCTATATTTAGTTAAATCCAGCATATTTTTTGTGTGTAAAGGAATGCAAAATAATTGTATGTGCTAAATAGAATGCGTATGCAAACATTTTCTATTTCTTTTGTTTACATTGATATATTATGAACATAATTGAGCATGTTCACACTCTGAAAAAAGTACCAGAATCTATTAACTGAAAGTGGGTCTATTTGTATGCAGTTGAAAAGTTTATCAATACTTCTATACATATTTTATTTATTAAAGTCAATGAAAATTTTAACCATTTCAAAAGCATTAGAACATACTGATAAAGTGCTCACTGCTAACAGTTTCTGTAGTGAGCATTTGCTGCCAACATTTATAACTAGATACAGAAGTCTGCCTTACCCTATTATGTTGCACAGGACACCCAGCTGGATGACTCTGAATGTCAGCCCAATTTTCTTATCCCAAACCAGGACCATCCGAGGAGTGTCATACTCGAAAAGGAAATCAGAGCAGGTTTGCTTGAATTTGTGTGACTGTGAGCAATGCATTTAGCTGTTGTGATCTAAGTGACCTCGGGTCATATGCTTGGCATAGTGTTCTAGTGTCAAGTGGTGCAGCAAAGTACAGTCAACCCTGGCCTGGGCCCTGTATGAGAGTTTCATTACAAGACAACCCTTTTTAGTCTCTCCATGTACTGTATGAGTAGCCTGGGGTGCCTCTAAGGGGCGTGTGATGCTTGTCATTAGTTTGTGATATAACACAGTCACTTACCTTAACCTTACTCATTGTCCGATGTCGCCTCTCAGCCGTCCTGACTCCTGACTCAGTGTCCTGTTCTCCTCCTTGGCTCCTTCACGTTATCACGTGTCCACACACAGTCTGCTGCAGCTCCTGCCGCCTGAGCCTAATGCGCAGTTAAAATTGTGTGCGCACGGCGTGTGGGGGCGGAGCCAGGGCAGGTGGGAGACGGAGTGTGATAATATGTGGACCAGATTCTGCCCAGATTGACACCGGTGACCGGCTGGTCCACATATTGCAGGGCAGGCTGCCGCTTACTGTAACAGGCTCCACGGTCTTTGTACTTTGTTTAATTATTCAGTAAGACAGAGACACAGGACCTGTCATCATACATCTGATAAGTTCCACACGAGTCACAACATGCTGCAGAGGGCCCCCCAACCGTCCCGTCCCCCCCGCAAAAAAAAAAAGCCAAAAAAAAATCATAATACATTTTTTTAATAAAAAAATAAATAAAAATACAGCTTCAGTATGATGCAGGGGCCCCTTTAAGAAGCCGGGCCCTCGGGCCAAGGCCGATTTGCCCGACTTGTCAGTCCGCCCCTGCATGGGGGCCTATCTATAAAGCTCCGTAAGGCCCTGCAGACTCTCCAGAAACAGCAGTTATGAAGCAGAGGTCACAAAGACCGCTGCTCCATAACCTGTCTGCCTGCTCTGAGCAGGCGGACAGACATCGCCGGAAATCAACCCGATTGAGTACGATCGGGGTGATTAACACCCCTGTGCTGGCGGCCGATTGGCCGTGAGTCTGCAGGGGGCGGAGTTGCACCAGCAGCTCTTGTGAGCTGCTAGTGCAATGCTGAATACGGAGAGCGTATGGCTCCTCTCCGTATTCAGCGAGGTCTGGCAGACCTGATCCGCACTGTCGGATCAGGTCCGCCAGACTTTAATAAATAGAGGCCATGGTGTGTACAGAGCAGGGCGTACTGTGAGTGGAATCTGGATCTTTAGGGGCATGAACAGGCACTGTTATTATACAGCTTTAATGCCCCTGAAGAACCAATACTGCATGTTCACAACTCCCCTTTCACATTTTGCTTTAATTAAGTACACTAATTATAATGTCTATATCCCTGTTAAAACTACATCATTACCTGATATATAAATTAGTAAAAAATGTCCCTTCTTACACACATTAGATACTCTGTCCGTGTCCCAATGCACAAAAGGTGTGCATGTTATTAAGGTAATTATTGCAATTCATTTTTCAAAACTATTACCATGTTGCTCGGTGCAACCATTTCACTTCATCACTTTTCACCTATTTGCGTGTAAGATCCCACATTACATTTTTATATTTGTGTTTTTCTGAGTATGGGCTCAGAAAACAAGGGGTCATTTGTCAGAAGAAACGGAGTGAAGAAAAGGACAAGAAGGATTCAATTTCTTCAGGTTCTCATAGCAAACATTAATCAATTGCAAGGTTGCTATCCATACTCCATCAGTTATGAACCCGAGTCATCTGCAGGACCCTACCACAAAACTATTCTGTAACGTCAATGAATTTAAACGCAATCTGTAAAATACTATATCCAGTGTACAATAACAAATGGATTTTATAGCAACACAATAAAGGATAAAAAGGTTGTGTATTCCCATATTTATTTATCAAATATTTCCTATTGCTTCTCATACATAAATATGAATTGTGTGTTGTGTAATGAATGGAACTGAATAGCGAGCATAGAAAAAGCAACATTTAATGTCTATTTTACAAATAAAAAAATATTCAGTTATAGTATTAGCTTTTGGGGGTTTGTTTTTCTTCTTTTTTTGGTTTTGTTATTAATTATTCTATTTTGGTGGATTTTTATTAAACCCACTAACACAAGGTCTTCATCTTGATTTTGTATTATGAATATTAAAGAACAGCAATTATACATGTTAAAATGACTTGAAATGTTTAGTTGTGTAAAGAAATAAATGCAATATACTTTCATTATTTATTTTCACATGAAACACTTTGAGATGATTGTAATATAAAATGTTCCAGTGTGCACCGTAACCCCACTGTGCAATAGACTTTTATCATTTATGTTGCTTTCCTGTCCTGATCGTTTTTCAGTTCTGAGTACAGAAAGTGCATAGTGCAGACTTAAAGGGACACTAAACAATATTTTTTTTTTTTCATGATTCAGATAGTGCAGCGATTTTAAGCAACTTTCTAATTTACTCCTATTATCAAATTTTCTTTGTTTCAAAAAGAAGGCATCTAAGCTAAGGAGCCAGCCTTTTTTGGTTCAGAATTCTGGACAGCACTTGTTTATTGGTGCTGTCCAATCAGCAAAGACAGCCCAGGTTGTGAACAAAAAATGGGCTGGCTTCTAAACTTACATTATTCTTTTTCAAATAAAGATAGCAAGAGAATGAAGAAAAAATGATACTTTAACTAAATGAGAAAGATGCTTAAAATTGCAAGCTCTATCTGAATCATGAAAGAAAAAATGTGGGTTCAGTGTCCGTTTAAAGCTCCTTTTGCAAATCTGTCCCTAATTTGCATACTACAAAACAATGTGTTGCTACAAAAGGACAATGGAAAACCTTTTCTACGATTATTAAAGGGATATGAAACCCAAATGTTCTTTTCTTTTGGGATTTAGATAGAGAATTAAATTTTAATAACTTAGGGCCAGATTACAAGTGGTGCGCTAATTAACACTCCAGCTTGAGTGTTAATTGTGCTAGAAGTAAACTTTTTGCGCTCATATTATGAGTTGAAAGTAAACTGTTTTCGTTCGTGTGTAAACTAACAAGCGCAAAAAAAAATAAGTTAGAATATCGCGTGCGTATTCACGTATTCCCTCATAGAACTCAATGGGGAAAAAAATTGGACAAAAAACACCCTGACTCCTGCACAAATCTGAGTGCATATTCTCAAGAGCGCTAACCCGACATGGAAATATGAATATTTCACATTCCAATGTTCTTCAAATAGCAGACTATGTTATATTTATTCATATATAAATATTTCAACATATAACTGATGGATTTTTGAGCAATACATACCTATACCAATATATATATAGATGATTATATAAAGGTATAGATATATACAGATATATATAGGAAAATCTATTTATAAATACAAATAACATATTATGCTATGTGCAGAAGATTTGAATGTGAAATAATTACAGTAAATACACAGTATACACTTTTTATTAAAGTATAAATATTGCATAAAAATATTTTTTCATGTTTTCAGCTACTTAACTGCAAAGGGCTCCAATGCACTTACAATATATGTCTATATATGTGTACATATGTATTTATGTGTTTATATGTGTATATATGTCTGTATATGTATTTATGTGTTTATATGTGTATATATGTCTGTATATGTATTCATATGTATTTATGTGTTTATGTGTATATATGTCTGTATATGTATGTATGTGTTTATATGTGTACATATGTATTTATGTGTTTATATGTGTATATATATGTCTGTATATGTATTCATATGTATTTATGTGTTTATGTGTATATATGTCTGTATATGTATGTATGTGTTTATATGTGTACATATGTATTTATGTGTTTATATGTGTATATATGTCTGTATATGTATGTATGTGTTTATATGTGTACATATGTATTTATGTGTTTATATGTGTATATATGTCTGTATATGTATGTATGTGTTTATATGTGTACATATGTATGTATGTGTTTATATGTGTATATATGTCTGTATATGTATATATGTGTTTATATGTGTACATATGTATTTATGTGTTTATATGTGTATATATGTCTGTATATGTATATATGTGTTTATATGTGTACATATGTATTTATGTGTTTATATGGTATATATGTCTGTATATGTATGTAACAGGGAGTGCAGAATTATTAGCAAGTTGTATTTTTGAGGATTAATTTTATTATTGAACAACAACCATGTTCTCAATGAACCCAAAAAACTCATAATATCAATGCTGAATAGTTTTGGAAGTAGTTTTTTAGTTTGTTTTTAGTTTTAGCTATTTTAGGGGGATATCTGTGTGCAGGTGGACTATTACTCGTGCATAATTATTAGGCAACTTAACAAAAACAAATATATACCCATTTCAATTAATTTATTTTTACCAGTGAAACCATATAACATCTCAACATTCACCAAATATACATTTCTGACATTCAAAAACAAAACAAAAACAAAATCAGTGACCAATATAGCCACCTTTCTTTGCAAGGACACTCAAAAGCTGACATCCATGGATTCTGTCAGTGTTTTGATCTGTTCACCATCAACATTGCGTGCAGCAGCAACCACCAGCCTCCCAGACACTGTTCAGAGAGGTGTACTGTTTTTCCCTCCCTTGGTAAATCTCACATTTGATGGATCGGACCACAGGTTCTCAATGGGGTTCAGATCAGAGTGAACAAGGAGGCCATGTCATTAGATTTTCTTCTTTTATACCCTTTTTTGCCAGCCACGCTGTGAAGTACTTGGACGCGTGTGATGGAGCATTGTCCGGCATGAAAAATCATGTTTTTTCTTGAAGGATGCAGAATTCTTCCTGTACCACTGCTTGAAGAAGGTTGTCTTCACAGAAAACTGGCAGTAGGACTGGGAGTTGAGCTTGACTCCATCCTCATCCCGAAAAGGCCCCACAAGCTCATCTTTGATGATACCAGCCCAAACCAGTACTCCACCTCCACCTTGCTGGCGCTCTGAGTTGGACTGGAGCTCTCTGCCCTTTACCAATCCAGCCACGGGCCCATCCATCTGGCCCATCAAGACTCACTCTCATTTCATCGAGTCCATAAAAACCTTAGAAAAATCCAGTCTTGAGATATTTCTTGGCCCAGTCTTGACGTTTCAGCTTGTGTGTCTTGTTCAGTGGTGGTCGTCTTTCAGCCTTTCTTACCTTGGCCATGTCCTTCTGAGTATTGCACACCTTGTGCTTTTGGGCACTCCAGTGATGTTGCAGCTCTGAAATATGGCCAAACTGGTGGCAAGTGGACATCTTGGCAGCTGCACGCTTGACTTTTCTCAGTTTCATGGGCAGTTATTTTGCGCCTTGGTTTTTCCACACGCTTCTTGCGACCCTGGTGACTATTTTGAATGTAACGCTTGATTGTTCGATGATCACGCTTCCGAAGCTTTGCAATTTTAAGAGTGCTGCATCCCTCTGCAAGATATCCTCACAATTCTTTGACTTTTCTGAGCCTGTCAAGTCCTTCTTTTGACCCCATTTTGCCAAAGGAAAGGAAGTTGCCTAATAATTATGCAACACCTGATATAGGGTGTTGATGTCATTAGACCATACCCCTTCTCATTACAGAGATGCACATCACCCTAATATGCTTAATTGGTAGTAGGCTTTCGAGCCTATACAGCTTGGAGTAAGACAACATGCATAAAGAGATGATGTGGTCAAAATACTCATTTGCCTAATAATTCTGCACTCCCGTATGTGTTTATATGTGTACATATGTATTTATGTGTTTATATTTGTATATGTCTGTATATGTATGTATGTGTTTATAGTGTACATTGTGTATTTATATGTATATACATAATGTCTGTAAATACATATATAGACATATATATATATACATCTTTAGACCATGTATCTGTATGTATCTATGTTAAATCCCTTTGCCTGCCTTTTCTTCTAACACATAAGACCCTCATATCTTTGAGCCTTGAAAGATATCTTTAAACTTTTGTGTGCAATACTTGGTATTAGATTGTGTTATTTTGAGTGTAACTGTACTTTGTCATTTATTTCTGATGTGTTTTGTGCAATTTTTTAGTTTGTGAAGCAGTAACCAGAGCTTGCGGTAATAATTCTAGAGTAAATCGTGATTGTGTCAAGTGATCACGTTTTACTTTCAACTCGTAATACGAGCATAAGCCCAACGAGCGCAAACACTCGCAATAAACCCCTTATCGCTAGCGGTGCAAACGTTTGCACCTCCACTCATAATCTGGCCCCTTACTAATTTATTTCTATTCTCACTTTTTCTTCATTCTATGGGTATCTTTTGTTGAAAAGCAGGGATGTGAGATCAGGAGCCTGCCCCATGTCTAGAGCACTATATGGCAGCAGTTTTGAAAGAATGTTATTCATTTGCAAGGCACTAGAGGGCAGCGCTATTTCCTGGCATATAGTGCTCCATATACCTACCTGAGTAACATAAAATACCATGGGAACTAAGTAAAAAAGAACCTTTTGTAAAATCGCGTGCTCTGTCTGAATCACTAAGGAGACTCCTGCACGTGCGCCAAGTGTTGCTCAGTTACAGAGAGGCTGCATACAAGGTGTTTATGCTCCTCTATCATACAATAATAAACCCTTATTTTTATCATCTAAAGAAGCAGAGCAATTATATCTTAAACTAACCTTGCTTTTTAAATAGAAACTCATTTCCCATCTGCCCCCCTCCAAAGGCATTGTTTTGTATTTTAGTTGCCAGAGCACATTGCCAGAATCTGCTGCAGCTTTCACTAGGCATTGTTTTCATGGAACAAAAATAAATATTTGAGTACAATGTCCCTTTAACTCACCATTAATACTGAGATACCAAACATGTTGTATTGTTCAGGATAGTCACAATTTTGGAGCTTTACCCCTGTCCAGCCTTTAACTATTTATTTAATTACCCAAACCTCGCCCAGACCACACCCCTTAATTGTCAAGTGGCATTTCTCCAAGGGTCGCCAAGACAAACTAAGGTTCTGTCCCATAGTCCAAACTCATTATAGAATATTTTAATTATTGGGAAGGATGTTTTTACCCTCAGCCCCTCAATCTTCATAAGAATGCAGCTCAGTCAAATAAAAAGCAAATCTGGAATCTATCAAAATCATTATTTAAGAGTTGCTCCAGAAAACAAAGAAAAGGACACAAAACATCATAAAAATGTTATTAGAATTGCTAAGAGCTTTGATATGTCACTCATCAGAATTCCAATTATAATTTGCTAATTATATTCCTCTTTGTAAAGACAAATATATATTTTTAGTAGCGATAGAAAACTGTCAGAATGGAAGAACTATTAGCGAAACAACCATAGTTTCTGAAATAAAGTTATGACCTGATAAAGTTAGGAAATGTATTATTTCCACACTATCTAGGCATTGAAATTGTATTATCAGACAGATTTTTCAACTATTCCTGCACGGAATACAAATTTGGATAACAAGAAAAAACAGAGTTTTCTGCTCTTCTACAATATTATAGATCTCTCTCAATTAAAATTGTCCCCAGTCAGCAAAAACAATTTTCTGCAATGTAATGAAATAATGAAATAATTATATGCAAGGCAGGAATTGTGATCTTTTTAATTATTCTATACTTCATTTTAAAAGGCCCATTTGAAAAAGCACTATTGTAATTGATTGCTATAAATCAGTCAGAACACTCTAAGGATCATAAATATTCCAACTTTTAAAAGACAAAGAAATGCTAAATATTCAATGAAATCTTTCAACATTCGGAAAATATAATATATAGGGTGAAAAAAGATAGGCCTGCTCTTTTCAAAAATAAAAAGTAAATTTGTTGTCCTGGGAGAAATTAAATATTCTGAATGTCAGTAGCAGAAATTGAATTAACAAGAGATCTTTTTATTGTTTTTTAAGGTCATTAGCCTGTGAATTCTATAATTATGGAAATTGTCAGTCCAGTTCTGTAGAATGTTTGCTCCTTTCCATAAGGTGCTGGAATGTTCAATCAGTCCTCTCTCGTGGGAAACTTAGGTCCATAACTGTAAGTGTACCAGCAAATTGAATTAAGCAAAGAGATTTCATTAGTATTTTATAGCCAGAAGGCATCTGTAAAAGTGCAGGGCAAAAGAAGTTATGTGGAAGTCAAAGGAGAAAAAAATGGCTTTCTAGTGACAGAGGAGAATTTGAAAGAGATATAAGTGTATAATGAATAAAAGCTATTGAACGCTGTTTGAAAGAGGCAGTTGCAAGGATGTCAAATATTGATTTTCTTGTGTATGCCTTCGGACTACATATGTAATTGTTTGGATTTGCTGTCTACATGGTGCAAAAATATTTGTTGTTGAAGGTTACAACTCAGATATAAAACACTCAAGGAAAAAATCGGTATTTTATAACAAGAATGTTAAAATATACTACATTTAAAGATGAAACTTTATTGAGTTGTAATTATTTTGTGATGTTTTTAATTATACAACCTGCAACTGGGCACATTAATATTATTATAAAATAAATATATATTTTAAATGAGTTTGTTTTCTTGTGTAAGTAATTGGCCTAGATTCAATATTCAATCCATTATTACAAGTAATATATCTTTAGAAAAAAGACAGTCCACTCTAACATCGGCAAAAAGCAAACTGGAAAACAGTTAAAGGGATATGAAACCCAAAATGTTTCTTCATTGATTCAGATAGATAGTACAGTTTTAAACAACTTTCCATGTTACTTTTGTTATCAATTTTACTTCATTCTCTGGTATCCTTTGTTGAAGGAGCTGCGATTGCCCTACTGGGAGTTAGCGGAGCACATAAGGTGAGCCCAATGCTTTAAAACAAGGAATACCAAAAGGACAAAGCAAATTAGATCCCATAGTGCTAAAGAATTATTTTTTGGTTGGTACAAAGTATGCATCAAATACAATTTGAGTAAATAGTAGTTATGTAAAATGGCAGAATTGGATAAAAGTTGTTCTTACACAAATGACTTGCACGCCCCAAAGTCAGTAGACATTGATTTAGAGATGCCATGTTGCCTACTCTGCTATAGTTAGTAGTTAGGAATTAGAACCTAACAATCCTCAAGTCTAATGTGTGAAATATTTCAAACATAGACCTATGTATACGAAATTGGCCAGATTACAAGTGGAACATTAATAAGCGCTTCAACTTGAGCATTACTTGCTCTAAAAGTAAGATTTGTGTACTTGTCGGGTTGCGCTTGTATTACGAGTTGAAAGTAAACTGTTTTCGCTCTAGCAATAACCCCATTAGTGGAAAAAATTGAAGTTAGACTGTAGAGCAACGTGTTCATGTATTCCCCCCATAGAACTAACACCCCAATCTCGCACAAACATGATCATATATTCTCATTTGCGCTGACCCCAGTCGCATATTCCTCAAATGCGCAAGCCCAATTGCATATTATAAGATGCACAAACCTGATCGCATATTCTAATATGTGCAAATCCGACATGATAATATGAATATAACATAAATATGCTTTTTCATGTTTTCATCTACTTAAATGCAAAATGCTCCAATGCACTTATATGTATGTTTAGATAGATAGATAGATAGATAGATAGATAGATAGATAGATAGATATCTGTATATGTATACATATATATTTATGTGTTTATATGTGTATACATAGCTGTAAATACATATATACACATATAAATATATAAACACATATATACACATGAATATATAAATACATATATACACATAAATATATAAATACATATATACACATATAAATACATAAATACATATGTACACATATAGTGCTCAGCATAAATGAGTACATCCCAACAGATTTGTCAGAAAACCTTTACTTACCTTTCAGAAACAACATATTCTATGGGACATAGAATATGTATAGTGTCCCATAGAATATGTTATTTCTGAAAGGTAAGTAAAGGTTTTCTGACAAATCAGTTGGGATGTACTCATCTATAAAATACTCCCACAAATGTGGGCCATTGATTAAAAACAAGATTTGTTATTTGACCCACAACAAAGTATTTTAACAAATTAATTCAAGACCATTTTGCAAAAATGAATACAAACCAAAAAGTCATAGGAGCAAAGCTAAATGTCTGACAACAAATTCCTAATTAACAAGAAGTACAACTACAGCTGAGTCTAATTATTCATTAAACAGGTGTCCACCAGACAGTTGATTATAAAAGGGAGTTACTTACCTAAGAAAACCTCTTCCCATGTGATACTGTCAGCAATGGCACCACATGGAAGAGAAATGTCACAAGGCCTGAGAAATAAAATTATTTCTTTACACAAGAAGGTGAAGGCTACAAGAAGATCAGCAAAGCTTTACTTATCAGTCAGAAGACTGTAACAAAAGTGATACAAAAATGGAACTGCAACCATCTCACAGAGACGTCCAATCCATCCACGGAAGTTAACACATCGCCAGGAGAGTCTTCTGATGAGAAGGGTTAAAGAAAATCACCATGCAAATTCACTGCAGTTAGATAAAGAAGTAGAAAGCCAAGCTGGGGTGATTGTTCCAGTGACACAATACTGTGTACACTGCAAAGAAATGGCATGCATGGGTGTCGTCCACGAAGGAAGCCTCTCCTAAATTCCATGCACAAACAAGACCACCTAGAATTCGCCAGGGACACTGGCTGAAAAAGAAGAAGACTACTGGGACTCTGTACTCTGAAGTGATGAGACCAAGACAAATTTTTTGGAACTGATGGCTTCAAAACTGTATGGCATCGCAAAGGTGAGAATTACAATGAAAAATGCATGGTGCCTACAGTGAAACATGGTGGTGGGCAGTGTCCTTCTGTGGGACTGCATGAGTGCTGCTGGTGTCGGGTGAGCTGCATTTCATTGAGGGTACCATGAATTCACAGACAATCAGATCTACATGCCCTTGGTCGTCGTGCAGTTTTTCCAACATTACAATGATCCAAAACACACATCTAAGGCCACTGTTGCAACGTCTGAAGAAGTACAGAGTGAAAGTTATGCAGTGGCCAAGTATGTCTCCTGATCTGAACCCAATAGAACACCTATGGGGGAATTCTTAAGAGACAAGCATCACTCCTTATCCAGCATCCAGGCTCTAAAAGAGGTCGTTCTTAAAGAATGGAAAAAGATAGATGGTTGCAATATGTCACCAACTTGGTCATTCCATGCCTAGAATACTTGGTGCAGCCCTTACAAATCATGGAGGTCATACAAAATACTAGATGTAGTAGTTTTTGTTGTGGGTGTATTCATTTTTGTGCATCCCCTACTTTGAGTAACCTCTGAAGATTTTGAAATCTAAGTTATATTATTAACCTTACTTTCATGTAATGAGCTAAACAAATGTTCTATAAAACTCAGTTTTGTCAAAATTCTGGAAATTGTTCTTGTGTTCATTGAGATATTGATTAAAATCATACTTTTTTGAAACGGGGTGTACTTATTTATGCTGAGCACTGTATATACACACATATATATATATATATACATACAGTATATATATATATATATATATATATATATACTGTATATATACATACATATACATCTTTAGACATGTATATGTATGTATCCCTATGTTAAACCCTTTTGCCTGTTGTTTTTTTTGTAACACCTGAGATCTCATTTCTTTGAGCCCTCATAACTCTTTAATGCAATAGTTTTTTTCAATCGTTTTTATTAGGTGGTAAACAGTTAACTCACAGCTGTATAAGAAGCAGTAATCATTCAAGCGATCACGCTTATATAGGTATACATTTTTGCCACCACTACTGGGTGGTTCAAAAGTATCATTCTAGTAACACATTTCTTTAAAAAAAAAGTCTATCTCTAAATGACAATATGACATAACCCAAATTCTAGAAATGATACTTTCCTGTGTAAGATGCAGAACCATTAGTGATTGAAAGATAGACCAAGGTTATAGACATAATGGTGAGTAATATAAGGATTGTTATTTGAATTTGTTTTATCATTAAGTATGTGTCAATAAAAAAAATCACATATGCATTCACCAACATTCATAACTATGTTTGAGCTTTGATACTAAATTTGTGATACTGCTTCAAAGTTCTTATATATTGAAAAAAATCAGAATTTATTATCCAAAACTTTTTTTGACAGTAACGATCAATGTTAACAGTTTGTAAGTATTATGGTTACTGAGGTATACAAAATATCTAGAACCCATTTCTCATTGTAAGAAGTTCCAGCATAGGTGGTATATATATTTATATAGTATAAAGTTTATTTACTGTAAATATAAAAAAAATGTTCAAGACTCAAACACAACATGGTTAAAATAACTAAAATATCTACTTTTTTTATGAAATTGCATATCTGTGCCCTTCCATCAGACAATGCACAGCGATTTCTTCATATAAGTTTTTAACTTTCAAAATATTTGTGTTGAGAACTAGTGAATCTAAAAACTGGAACACTCCATGTTGATTGATAGGGTTTGTTTCATTTTGAAGAGTCACTGAAGATCTGCCAGTGGGAGTGATTTTGGTAGCTCCATTAAATCCATTTTTATTCTAACAAACACATAGTACAGATGGCTTTTTCTTGGCAAAAAATGGGCCATCTGCAATATTTAGACTCTTGCATGTTTAATTCAACACCTTTGAGAAAATGCAGCAGATATTGATGACTTTCTCTTCTAACTGAGTGGATTCACGCCAAGGCGTGAGAAGTGTCTGCTACATACCCAGTCGAACACTTACAGACGCTGTTAGTACAATTATATTCCTTAGAAGTAACTGCTGTTTATTATTTGTACACAATTATCACCTGTTCTCTAAATACAGTAAGCACTAAAAAGATTAGATATTTTTCCTTGATGTATGATTTTTCAATCCCCGCTCCTTATTTTATCCAGAATATGACCTAGCAAATTAAATGGCAGATTGTACAAGGATAATTTGGATAAACTACAAGAACAGATAAACCACAAATTTGGCCCCATGATGATTATTGGGGGAAATATCTGAAGCCGTTCTTAACAAGTGGTATCAGAAAACAGCAACATTAAGTACAAGCTGTGCAACAAATAATTAATACAAACGTATTCATTATGGTTAAAGATAGAGATGACATCACCATATGTATTTATTCCAAGTTAACTAATTATAAACAGTTGCTGTTGTTAAGTGTTTAAAATGTTCTTTACTGCACGCTGCAAACACAAGATCAGATCTCATGGAAAGTGATAAAATCTTCTTCCTCTGTTCAGCTTGGGTTTTGCAAGTGGTGCTGGAAGGTTCCATTTGCAATACATGTCATGAAAGGGACATTCTAATTTAGGACCCCGATTTCTTAATGGTCCTGAGCTTGTGAGAGCCTATAAGAAATCTCTTCAGTACTATCCCTTGTCCTAATTCTATAAAGGCAGTTTTTACCTTGAGATCAGTGTGTCTTGCAAAGGGGTTTTCCTTGATTTTAAAGGGACATGAAACGTAAATTTTTTCTTTAAATATTCTTTGCTGCAGAAATGTGCAGCTATTTAGATATGATTTTCAACCAAGGATATCAAGAGAATGAAGCAAATTAGTTAATAGAAGTACATTGGAAAATGGTTTAAAATTGCATGTTCTTTCTAAATTATGAAATAAAAATTTGGGTTTCATGTTACTTTATGTGAAGGCGATGCATTCCTTATAATAGGGCTCATATACAAACTAATAAATGAAATATTTAAATAAAAATATGCAGTCAAGAATTGTATTGTTTAATCTCATTAAAAATCTTAATGAAATTGTTCTGCAAAAATTATATTAAAACTTATTTTCCTTATTGTAAAATGACAGGAGTAAACCGGAGTGTTCTATAGGTGTAGCTGAAATTTCTCCTCCAGGTCTGACATATTCTGTAAACATTTTGCCCTGCAGTTCTTGCTGATTTTTCTCATGAGCTAAAAGTTGTCAAGATTGTGTCAAAATACACAAAACACGTATTATCATAATATAAAACACATGTATATGAATATAGAGGCGATTGGAAGATACTATACACTAACAACAATCTGATTTGTATTGACTGCAGTGTTTAATTTTTAACCCCCCCCCCCCCCCCCCTGCTCCCTGATAACTTCACTCTCCCCAGTAAAGTTTCCCTTTCCAGCGAACTCCATTACTTTCTATGGGAGACATCTTGCAACTTGCAGGGACACCCCTTTTTGTATAAAATTCCATGAGTGAAGCCCCTGCAAGTATCAGGTTGAAAAACCTCATCTGACCAAGAAAGCTTTTAGAATCGGGCACTTAGTAATAAACTGCTCTAGTTTGTTAGTGCAATTTATTATTACATGAGGCTGGTGAATATGTGTTTATTGTCCTTCCACAATGGGATAAATGCATAGTAGAGAATGTACCCCCAAAAGGAAAAAAAAGTAAAAGAAGGTTTTATTGTGCACTACAACTCTTTTTCAACTTTTGTACTAAAAGAATAACCGCTATTCTACTAGCGCATAAAAAAAATCCTAAAAGACTATAATTATACCCCCAAAAAGAAAGAAAAAACACTACCAACAGAAAAATGGAAACCTTCACTCCCCCATATCCGGCACTGGACTTTTTTGGCTTGATAAAGGCCTGTATATGAGCTGAAATGCGTAGCCCTTTATTTTTTGGTTGTGATTTGTTATTTTGTTTTGGTAGCCTTTTACCTGCCGTGGCACCCCCAACTGACCTGGTCTATGAGTAAGGCGGTATCAAGCGAAACACATAAGACTGTATTCTTTAATACATTTTATGGACCCCCAACTGATGCAGAGGTATCCAGTTATCAGCCAGGAATTCCAGGGATGGCGGTGGGTGAAGATTTCCACTAGTAGAATAAAGGTTATTCTTTTAATAAAAAAATAATCGAAAAAAGGGTTATAGTTATAGGGTGCTATAAAACCCTCATTCAGTTTTTCCTCCTTTTAGGGGTACATTCTCTAATTCTCTAATTGTCATTTTAATGGGGTAGTGGCAACGGTTTTATTCCATGAGCTCTGTGTACATGGTCCACACTAGCTTTAGATAAATACGTAGTGTCATATTTTCAAAAGGTGACTTTTTGTTCAAGATTTTGTAAGAGTATTTGCAGCAAATCTCCTGGTATTCTGATAGGCCAATCCTGCCTGAGTACTGCAGGTCATTTTCAGTTAGAAACCCAAAGTATATGGGATTTTTTCAGCAGACTTAGCACATTCAAACGATATCATTATCATGTGTATATCATGTGTATAAATTATACAGCAAAACATGTGAAGGACATTTTAGTGTAAAAATAAACTTCTATAACTTGTATCTTATTTAGTATTTAGCATGAATGCTTTTGGCAACCACTTGTTTAACCTCTTGAAAAGAGTTAAACACATAGTTAAACTCACAGAGCAGATGCACTCCCATATCTGTCTTTAGTAGGACACCCCCCTGTGATTGACAGCTATGTGGTTAATAGGAACTGCAAAACAATGCACTTTATACAAACAATATGACCGTGGCTAAATTTGTTGACTGTGGACTAAAGCCCAGATTGGCTCCTACAAATAAGACAAGAGATGGGTGGAGTTTGGCTACTGGCTCCTCCAAATTACAGAAAAAAATAAATGAAATTATCAAAAATAGAAAAAATTAAACCTAATCTAATACCCCTATAAAAATAACCCCCCAAATAAAAACACCCCCTAATCTAACAATAAACTATCAATAGCCGTTAAAAGGGCCTTTTGTAGGGCATTGCCCTAAATTAAACAGCTCTTTTACCAAAATAAAGTACCAATTACCCCCTAAAAGTAAACCCCCCCCGCCCTCACAACCACCCAAAATAAAAAACCTAAGTAAAAAAAAACTACGCTACCCATTGCAATCAGCTTTTTTGCTGCCCATTAAAAAAAAAAAAATCCCTAATCTAAAATTGCCGCTGCACACTGAAGATTGAATGCAAGTATCTATTTCTGGGTTAGACTTAGGTTTGTTTTTTGTTTTTTGGGTGGGTTTTTTTTTTAGATTAGGGATTTTTTTTTTTTTTTTTAATAGGCAGCAAATTAGCTGATTGCCCTTTTAAGGGCAATGCCCATACAAATGATCCTTTAGGGGCAATGGGTAGCTTAGGCTTTTTTAGACTTAGGTTTTTTTTATTTTGTGGGGTTGTGTGGGTGGGGGGTTTACTTTTAGGGGGTAATTGGTACTTTATTTAGGTAAAAGAGCTAATCGCTTTAGGGCAATGCACTACAAAAGGCCCTTTTAAGGGCTATTGGTAGTTTAGTGTTAGTGGGGGGGGTTTAGATTAGGAAATTTTTATTTTAATGGGCAGCAAAATAGTTGATTGCCCTTTTAAGGGCAATGCCCATACAAATGACTCTTATGGGGCAATGGGTAGCTTAGTTTTTTTTAGACTAAGGTTTTCTATTTTGGGGGTTGGTTGGGTGGGGGGTTTAACTGTTAGGGAGTACTTTGTAATTGTTTTAGGTAAAAGAGCTGTTTAATTAGGACTTTTGGTAAATTAATGTTAGATTAGGGGGTGTTTTTATTTTGGGGGGACTTTTTTTATAGGGGTATTAGTTTAGGTTAAAACATTTTTATTTTGGATAATGACGTTTATTTTTTTCAGTAATTTTAGATTTTTTTATTTTTTGTAATTTAGTGTTTGTTTTCTTTTGTAATGTTAGATTTTATTAAATTTTTGTAATATTAGTTTTTTTTTATTTAATCTTAAATCTTGTAAGTTTTAATTTTATTTTATATAATTGGGGTTAATTTATGGAGTTTTTAGGTTAGGGGGCTTAGTGATTAGATAACATTTTTTGCATTGTGGGGGGGTTGGCGGTTTAGGGGTTAATAGTGTAATTAGGTAGTTTGTGTTGTGGGGGTTTGGTGGTTTAAGGGTTAATATTTTAATTATGTTATCTGCATTGTTTAATTTGCGGATAAGGTGTTAATTACTTTATTATTTTGCTATGTGGGGGTTGGCGGTTTAGAGGTACATTTTGCGCATGCCTTTGGTGTTTGTTAATATTTCTTGCGGGCAGTTAGGTGTTTTTTTGTTAATATTTTGTGTGGGCGGTTAGGTTTTTTTGTTAATACTTCGAGCGGGTGGTTAGGTTTTTTTGTTAATACTTTGAGCGGGTGGTTAGGTTTTTTTTTGTTAATACTTTGTGCGGGCGGTTAGGTTTTTCTTGTTAATACTTTGTGCGGCCGGTTAGGTTTTTCTTGTTAATACTTTGTGGGGGCGGTTAGGTTTTTCTTGTTAATACTTTGTGCGGGCGGTTAGGTTTTTTTGTTAATACTTCGAGCGGGTGGTTAGGCTTTTTTTGTTAATACTTTGTGCGGGCTGTTAGGGTTTTTTGTTAATACTTCGAGCGGGTGGTTAGGCTTTTTTGTTAATACTTTGCGCGGGCGGTTAGGTTTTTTTGTTAATACTTCGAGCGGGTGGTTAGGCTTTTTTTGTTAATACTTTGTGCAGGCAGTTAGGTTTTTTTTGTTAATACTTTGTGCGGGCGGTTAGGTTTTTCTTGTTAATACTTTGTGTGGGCGCATATGTTTTTTTTTGTTAATACTTTGTGCGGCCGGGTAGCTTTGTTTTGTTAATACTTTGTGCGAGCGGTTAGGTTTTTTTTTGTTAATACTTCGTGTGGGTGGTTAGGTTTTTCTTGTTAATACTTTGTGCGGGCGGTTAGGTTTTTCTTGTTAATACTTTGTGCGGGCGGTTAGGTTTTTCTTGTTAATACTTTGTGTGGGCGGTTAAGTTTTTTTTTGTTAATACTTTGTGTGGGCGGTTAAGTTTTTTTTTGTTAATACTTTGTGCGGGCGGTTAGGTTTTTTGTTAATACTTTGTGCGGGCGGTTAGGTTTTTCTTGTTAATACTTTGTGTGGGCGGTTAAGTTTTTTTTTGTTAATACTTTGTGTGGGCGGTTAAGTTTTTTTTTGTTAATACTTTGTGCGGGCGGTTAGGTTTTTTGTTAATACTTTGTGTGGGCGGTTAGTTTTTTTTTTGTTAATACTTTGTGCGGCCAGTTAGGTTTTTTTGTTAATACTTTGTGCGGTTGGTTAGGGTTATTTTTGTTAATACTTTGTGCGGGCGGTTAGGGATTTTTTTGTTAATACTTTGTGCGGGTGGTTAGGGATTTTTTTGTTAATACTTTGCGCGGGTGGTTAGGGATTTTTTTGTTAATACTTTGTGCGGGTGGTTAGGTTTTTCTTGTTAATACTTTGTGCGGGTGGTTAGGGATTTTTTTGTTAATACTTTGTGCGGGTGGTTAGGGATTTTTTTGTTAATACTTTGTGCGGGTGGTTAGGGTTTTTTTTGTTAATACTTTGTGTGGGCGGTTAGGGTTTTTTTTGTTAATACTTTGTGCGGGCGGTTAGGGATTTTTTTGTTAATACTTTGTGCGGGCGGTTAGGGATTTTTTTGTTAATACTTTGTGCGGGTGGTTAGGGTTTTTTTTGTTAATACTTTGTGCGGGTGGTTAGGGTTTTTTTTGTTAATACTTTGTGCGGGCGGTTAGGGATTTTTTTGTTAATACTTTGTGCGGGCGGTTAAGGATTTTTTTGTTAATACTTTGTGCGGGTGGTTAGGGTTTTTTTTTGTTAATACTTTGTGTGGGCGGTTAGGTTTTTCTTGTTAATACTTTGTGCGGGTGGTTAGGGTTTTTTTGTTAATACTTTGTGCGGGTGGTTAGGGTTTTTTTGTTAATACTTTGTGCGGGCGGTTAGGGTTTTTTGTTAATACTTTGTGCAGGCGGTTAGGTTTTTTTTGTTAATACTTTGTGCGGCCAGGTAGCTTTGTTTTGTTAATACTTTGTGCGAGCGGTTAGGTTTTTTTTGTTAATACTTCGTGTGGGCGGTTAGGTTTTTCTTGTTAATACTTTGTGCGGGCGGTTAGGTTTTTCTTGTTAATACTTTGTGAGGGCGGTTAGGTTTTTTTTGTTAATACTTTGTGCGGGCGGTTAGGTTTTTTGTTAATACTTTGTGTGGGCGGTTAGGTTTTTCTTGTTAATACTTTGTGTGGGCGGTTAAGTTTTTTTTTGTTAATACTTTGTGCGGCCAGTTAGCTTTTTTTGTTAATACTTTGTGCGGGTGGTTAGGGTTATTTTTGTTAATACTTTGTGCGGGCGGTTAGGGATTTTTTTGTTAATACTTTGTGCGGGTGGTTAGGGATTTTTTTGTTAATACTTTGTGCGGGTGGTTAGGGATTTTTTTGTTAATACTTTGTGCGGGCGGTTAGGTTTTTCTTGTTAATACTTTGTGCGGGTGGTTAGGGATTTTTTTGTTAATACTTTGTGCGGGTGGTTAGGGATTTTTTTGTTAATACTTTGTGCGGGTGGTTAGGGTTTTTTTTGTTAATACTTTGTGTGGGCGGTTAGGTTTTTCTTGTTAATACTTTGTGTGGGCGGTTAGGGTTTTTTTGTTAATACTTCATGCAGGCAGTTAGGTTTTTTTTGTTAATACTTCATGCAGGCAGTTAGGTTTTTTTTGTTAATACTTTGTGCAGGCAGTTGGGTGTTTTTTTGTTAATACTTTGTACGGGCAGTAAGTTTTTTTGTTAATACTTTGTATGGGCGTAAGGTTTTTTTGTTAATAATTTTTTCCGGTGGTTAGGTGTTTTTTTTGTTAATACTTCGAGCAGGTGGTTAGGTTTTTCTTGTTAATACTTTGTGCGGGTGGTTAGTTTTTTTTCGTTAATACTTTGTGCGGGTGGTTAGGTTTTTTTGTTAATACTTTGTACGGGAGGTTAGTTTTTTTGTTAATACTTCATGCAGACGGATAGGTGTTTTTTTTTGTTAAAAACTTTGTGTTGGCGATTAGGTTTTTTTTTTGTTAATACTTTGTAAGGGCGTTTATGTTTTTTTGTTAATACTTCGTGCGAGCAGTTAGGTTTTTTTGGTTAATACTTCGTGTGGGTGGTTAGGTTTTTTTTGTCATTATTTTGTGCGTGCGGTTAGGTGTTTTTTTGGTAATATTTTGTGCGGGGCAGTTAGGTGTTTTTTTGTTAATACTTCGTGCGAGCAGTTAGGTTTTTTTGGTTAATACTTCGTGTGGGCGGTTAGGTTTTTATTTTTTTATTATTTTGTGCGTGCGGTTAGGGGTTTTTTGGTAATATTTTGTGCGGGGCAGTTAGGTGTTTTTTTGTTAATACTTCGTGCGAGCAGTTAGGTTTTTTTTGGTTAATACTTCGTGTGGGCGGTTAGGTTTTTTTTTGTCATTATTTTGTGTGTGCGGTTAGGGGTTTTTTGGTAATATTTTGTGCGGGGCAGTTAGGTGTTTTTTTGTTAATATTTTGTGCGTGCGGTTAGGTGTTTTTTGGTTAATGCTTCTTTTGGCTGCGCATGCAGCCTACATGCTTTTGGCTGCGTGGGCAACTGATGACGACGATGGACGCATTACAAATGCAATTATAGTATAGATATATATAACACGAGGCTCACAGTCAGACGTATGTTACTATTAATTAAACTGCATGATATTCTGAATTCTAAAGAATTTGTAAAAGAACATTGAAGACATTTTTTCTTTGTATCATTAAATGTATTACAGATTCTGTAGAATCCAGCAAGGCTTGTAGACGAGTTTAAGTCTCCACCAACAGTACTTTGGGATTTGTCCTGATCAGGCACTTAGCATTAGTGGCACTGCTGTAATCTCAGTTTAAAATTAAACACCACTTTACCAAGCTCCTAAGCTTACATTTTGCTTTTTTAAATAAAGATACCAAGAGAACGAAAAAAAATTGATAAAAGGAGTAAATTAGAAAGTTGCTTAAAATTGCTGCTTTATCTGAACCATGAAAGTTTAATTTTGATTAGACTATTCCTAAGGAACACAAAACTCAAAATTGTTTTTCTCACCATTCAGATAGAGCACGCAATTTGAAACAACTTTCAATGTACCTCTATTATTTAATTTGCTTTGTTTTCTTGGTATACTTTATTGAAAATCACCTATATACGATCAGGACCAGCAATGTACTACTGGGAGCTAGCTGCTGACTGTTGACTGCAGATATATGCCTCTTGTCATTGTCTCATGCAATGTGTTCCGCTAGCTCCCAGTAATGCATTGCTGCCTGTTCAACAAAGGATATCAAGAGAATGAAGATAATAGAAGTAATTTGGAAAGTTGTATACAATTGTATGCTCTATCGGAATCATAAAAGAAAAATTTGGGATTTGTGTCCCTTTAATATTTTTAAGGGCACAATAAATATTTTCAACTAGTTTTTGAGTCCAGTGTCCCTTTAAATAGAAGTGAAACCAAGTAAATTATCTCTTTGAATATTGCTATTTAGCCTGGATTTGCGTCACTCTTTAACATTTTCTGCAGCCATTGTAAACTCTTATTGTTCAGTAAGATGCAATATTCAGGAAAGTATATAGCTTTAAACTGGATCCTTCAATCTATTTAAAATTCTGTCATACATCAGGATAATCACAGAGGTTAACTTCATTCTCTACACACAATGCGGTGGATCCAATGATCTCTATTTTTCCAACATATCTGTAAGTTAAAACAAAAAAAATTAAAATCATATACCATAAATACAAGCAAGAATAACAATAAGTAAGTGATATAAATATGAGTAAGCCCAGCTAAGGTGATTCTAAGAGAGAGGAAAACAGCATTGACTGCTTGGACCACACAGGAACTACAGTGATTTATCAAATGTCCATGAGCGATGGTTGATGTTTTCTCTATATCAATACCCTTATTTCCAGAATGAATAGTATAAGTGTCCTATGGTACAAGAGACTAATGAGTCCTACATTCCCTTTGAAAACAATGTGGTATTAAGGGGTCAAAACTCATTTTTGTGGACTCCCAAACTCTACTTTTAGAGCAGGAATTGTTGTGAAAAGTTCATCCAACTAAATGTTTCTGGGGGAGAAATAAATAAAGAGCTACAGAGAAAAGTAGTGGGTAGATTATATTCCAGTTAAACACAGAAATGATTTACAATTAAAGAGAATAAAAATGTAGGAAAAAAGTGATGACAATGTTTTTAGAATTATTTTTTTTTTTTATTTTATAATTTTTATTAAGGTTCAAATCAAGGCTTACATACATCAAATGTCAAAACACATTAGACAGAAGAAGAATGGATACATAGTTCACAGCTAGTACACGTTAGGGAAAATATACATAACATGCATATATGACATTTTACACTTGTAATGAACATAATATGTGCCAAATAAACCAACTAAATGTCTCATGAGGCCACTCTTGGACTTCACAACAATTTATAAAATGAATATTTATAGTCGGTAAACTGAAACACAAGGGGACCACTCTTGGGTCTCGAATAACGAACCTAGTTTTTCCCTTTTTTTTTCTATGAAAATACACTTAACCATAATTATTTATATGATATAAACTATCTTAAGGGATTAGAAATATTAGATATCATACTGATGTTAAATTGCGAAATAAATTCTCTGATTGACATCACCTAATGAGTATGAGATCCCACTGGAGATAAATGTAAATAGTAGTATTAGCATGCCCTATAATATGCTTATAGGCTCCCTACCCATGAGCATGGCAATCATATATATGGGTATTGTTTCAGCACTGTTCATTCTATGCAACAACTCCCAATTTGGTCTTAGAGCAATTCTATTATAAAATCCCATATAGGGGAGATTTAGCTCATGATGGTATAATCAGGACTGGGTTCGGATACAAGTTATGAATGACTGCCATTTTTTTATTTGTAAATGTACTATATCCTCTGAAAAAGAACTTTATTATAGCTGTAGCTGTAATCCCCCCTATAGGACTTCATGAGTAGTTTGACTCCCATCATAAATGTAGATTTCAATATATGCTAGATCATTAACAGTAAGCTAAACTATTATGGGAATTACAGACCGTGTCTTAATCAGAAACTTACTTCTATATAAAACACTGAACATGAATAGAGTTATAGTTTTTGTATGTATGTTGAAAATCAGGCAAAGTTATAAACAGTTTTCTCCCTGTGATAAAAACATTGAATGCTGAAACAGAAACATTTAGCAAAGACAGTATAAACATCAACTAATAGTCCAACTCATGATAGGAGAATACCCAACCAAAGAGAATCCTAACACAGCTGTAATCTGTAATACTAAACTAATGGGCAAAATGGGGGGTTATATATAACATGAGCTGCTTTGCTAGACTAGTCAAAGGGCTATACATGTCTCCCTGTTTACTATTTAAAAGGGATAGGTAGGTTACATAATTATTTAAATTAGAGTCACATTAAATATATGTAATACATAATCAGAGCCAGGTTTCCAGACTTATTTTATAGGCTGCACATTAAAGAAGAGGGAATCAGGGGGCGTGTCCGGGCAGCGACCGAGTATGGCCGCAATAACAGGAGCTCTAGGAAATTATGAGGATATCCACCGCATATCCTAGATATACAAACTCATTTACCCTCAGAAAAAAGCTTGCTAAATACGCCATAATCTACTAATCCTGACGGATAGAAGTTTGCTCAACGAGTGATCCTGGAGACCTGTTCCAGACCATCAGGACCTTGGGCAGTGGCCTAGAATTCAGATCCTGATACCCCCCCCGGTACGCCGGGCGCAGCAGTTGTTTGAGAACTGCGATAATTGACCATAATGGGGGAAATCTACAATATCTTCCAAGAACTTTTTGCGGAGATGGAGCGCGACTTGTGCCATCGGCTGGATAATTTTATTCAAAAGGTGGAGGACGAGAGAGACCGAGTGAGGTCTAATAGAATGAAGCCTACGGGAGCACATCATCTATCATCAGTGAGGCTGTGTGAGCAGACGTGGCAGGCAGGGGGGTTCCAGTGTACCCCTACAAATCACACAACAGAGCGAAGGGATATCCAGACTTCCCCTGTGCCTGAGTTGCTGGAGATGCCCTCAGGGGAATTTGACAAAGAGCGCTCAGGGATTGGGCCTTTTGTGACGCAACAGCTTAACGCTGCAACAGAGAACGTTAACCTGACCTGGGAGGTTGGTGCGCAATGGTTGGCAGTGAATTTGAAGCCTCCTGATGCAGAGGGAAGTGCGGCCAGCTCCCATGAGTGGTGCCCAGTCCCAGTGCAGAAATGGGAGAAGGTGGGCGCGAGTGCCCGAAAGATGTACCTCCAAAGTGAGCTGTTCAGGACCCCAGACTGGGAATATCGGGTAACGACCATTAAACCCCTGGGGCAGCTTGACCAATATGCAGCTGGGGGCCCAAGGGACTTGGCTTATATTGCTAGAAGGGGTATAGGGTAAAAACGACTGTGTCACAATGCTTGGTCTCCTGGGGGTTTCTTTGTGCCCATACTAATGAAGACTTCGGTTGGAAAAGTGTTTATGGGATATATAACCCTCCTTTAGTCCCCCCATATCTACAGTCTGGGACACATCCCCCACGTGGACTCATCAGCTATATTTGTTTATGATCTTATAAAGCATTGGATATAACTTGTTTTTTATGGCTGGCATGCCAGTCTGATCCCCCTTGGAAAGCCTTTAGACCCTATGTAATGGTAGCTGCTGTTGAACAGTTTTACATGTAAATCCATGCTGATCTGCAAAATCTCTGATCCTAGTCTTGGATAAGATTTCTCCCTGGCAATAGTTATTTTCATTTATTTCTAACAGTCAACTTTAAACCAGTATTATATAGTTAGATACATTTTTTTATCAGCTTCAAAATACGTATAATAATTGGTAATTATCTGCCTCCTATAGGTGTAAGTAGTGGGCTATTTTTTAGTATCATATGCATAATAGCTCATCACTAATTGCCCCTTCCAAGCCTCAGTAGGGTGCTATTTCTCACTAGAATCCCCCTTATTGTTATTTCTTATACTGTATATGTGTACAGGTATGAGTGTGTAGTTGTGTATATAATATAAATAATACTTAAAACGTATGCTGTACTAAACCATTTATAGAGGCCCAAAAGTGGCCTATATACCTTGGGTAATGTAACTTTATCTGGGTACTTTGATGTTATGCTACCCTTCATTCAGCTCCCCAAATAGTATTAACTGTATTAGGATCGCTGGCTCAGCTCGGTGTCCCTAATGCTGGGTCACTTAATTGTGATGATGTGTATGTATGTATGCAGGCTTATACATGTGTATATTTAATGAACAAGGTCCCATATTTCTACTTTTCTACACATGCTGTTCAATACTGTATGCAAAATCCCATAGAATATCCTGCTGGTATAATCTTGATATAGGAGTGGGATATATACTACGTGTTAGTTAATGGTCGTAGGGGCTGCCCAAGATTCCTGCTGCAAAATATTATTCCACACCCCTTTAGATTCCCTATGGCATAGCATGTCTCTAAGAATAAAATACCCAAACGCCTTACATACAGCACAAGAGAGTACTTCTCTATATTTTAATAGGGCCTTAGAGGGCCCCTGAAGTTATAATCCCCTATAGGTATCTCTAATTCCTTTTCAACACTCATGGTCTAAATATTATATTAGGGTAAAAATGTGTGCTGCTTGGTATGCTGGGTTCTTCAACTGTGCGGACCTATGTGTTTGAAGGCATGAAGTCCCATGTATTTGTTATTGAGCCATATCCAGGCTGTACTAGAGATGCCCTTCACAATAATGTGCTGAACCCTATAGAGCAATCTGTTGGCATTTTCTCAAAAGTAAGGGTCTATTGTATATCAGGTGCTACATAAAGATTCCCCCCCAAACTGCTTAAGGTAGAGATAACATTATTACAGCATTGGGTCAAAGTGTGGCCCTATTAACATTCTTTCCATTCTCTACCCATCACCTATATATTTTTCTTTTGTCTTTTGAATATGTCATGGACAAGTACAAGCCTGCATATGTTGCAAATTGTTCATTGAAGTTAGGCTTAGACTACGTTGGTTGTTTTGTTCTATGTTATTTGTCCTTTTGAAAATGCACTTAGATAAAATGAGGTAATATACATGGCTAGAAAATGTACCTTTGCGTAAAGGTATACTTAGATTTTACAGATATGAAGTCATGCTTGTTTAGTCCATCATGTAAGTTCTGATGTCTGTCAAATGGGCATGTTGCCATGATGTTTTTTCTGTGTAATTTTATTTTTGTCTGTCATATTACCTCAATAAAAAATTATTTAAAAAAAAAAAAAAAAAAAAAAAAAAGAAATCAGGCACGTTAGTCACCGGAATCATGCAATGCAGAGTCTGACTGCTGTGCAAATATTAGCGATCAGTTTATTGGAGTGCTTAGATAAACTTATTATAGGGCAATGAGAGTTGTATCTCTCTGTTAAATATTTTAGATATTAGACTAAAGGTTACACTCCAGATTTCCCACATCATTTAAAGAACTTCACTATGAAATCTCATGAGATCACATTAAAGCAAATTGTGAACTCAGCACCTATGATGCTGATTGGCTTTTTTTTTCCACCATGCAAATGACAATAATATTAGTAGTTGAAGCATACGTTCTCACAGAGCACTTACTCTGGTAAACAGAAAAATTTTAGATAAAAAAATGTTTTTAATACATATGGATGTTCATGTGATATTTTGCTGCATCACTTTCAAGTAATGTATCATGTGGGTAACGTCCGTTTAATATCAGATTTTTCTTTGTTTTAAGATTTATGCTTAAACTGTGAATTTTATTGTACTCAAGTTAAAAAGCTCAATAAAAAATATTCTTTATTATAAAAAAAAAAAAAAAAAAAGAAGAGGGAATCAGCTGAGCACTAAACTATTTGAAAAATAAACTTTGAGATAGCATAACGTTTACCCATCCCAACTAGTTCTTGTACGTCTTAACAGGTGGACTATATTTATATACACATAAGGCATATTCTATAGGATGACAAAGTTGGGACAGGTTTAGTATGCTGCACTCTATATATAATATCTAAATATCCATGTGGGTTGTGTTTGAGGGGCTATGAAGATCAGCAGCCTCAGCTCTCTCAAAGGTTATATATCTATAGAATAGACAAGATATAACTATGAATATTAGGAAGTTAGGCAGTACATATAATATCAGAGTGGCACAAATGTTAAAATGGGATGGACTTTAGTATATAAGATAATAGTTTAACTAGTATAGTACATCTGAGTATATATTGTAAATAGTATCCCAACAAGAGTCTCTACATTTGTCCCATAAATCAGACCCAGAGGTCGTCATCTGGAAGGCAGAAATTTGACGCAGAGCAAATTGAGACCGGGAGGATAAAGTGAGAACAGAACTTATCTGACACCGGTCCTGTGATGACTTCTAGCCTACCCCTGCTTTCTGTGTGCATCTCCATCGATTCTGCACCATTGCTAAGGACCCATCCACTGCATTCTGAAAGTAACAATCCCTGCTAGGCCATTGAGTAAGGAGAGATGAAACAAAGAGTCCACTTCAGGGAGCGCAGTCTGTCAAGTAGGTGCTCCACTGCCGTCTGAATATGAGCTGCTCTCACTCTTTGGTGAAATACGCAATGGCCATATTCTAGCTCATCCCAATCTTTAGTTCCTGTAAAGTGGGGAGTGTAGACTGAGGGGTATCCTTCATAGAGATCATCTGACATTGTGCTGGACCGTGATATCCTTGCTGAAGTGCTCTTTCCTTATCTACGGCCATCCAGTGAGAGTGCTGCGCTGGGACAGGAGGTAGCTGTAGGCACTGATCGTAGCCGGGCTCTCTGCTCTTCTCTCTGGGGTTCTGATCCCTCACTCAGACAGGTAGGCTCTGTCGGATCTATTTCTGCATCCATCAAAGGATCATGGAGGGTAAGCAGGGAATGCTGGGGTTCCATATCGTCGCCCATATTAAACTCTGAGATAAGAGGGACATTCTGGAAACCTTGCTCTGCTCTTTTATGTTAAAATGCCAATTTTAGTGCCTTTTTCAAACGAAGCTTTGAATCTTTTTAGAAGATAGCTTATTTCCTTAATGATATATTCGTCATACTCCATGTTGGTGATAACTGAGCAGGCCTTAGTCGATAAGAGAGAAAAGCCTAATATTGCTTCTGTGTAACAATCTGGTATCCTATTGCAGGATATCTTAACCCCAGAGTTTGGGGGGGTAAAATGGGACAGCCACAGACCTATGATTCACTGCTATCAAAGGGGTATCCACTTGAGATCTTTATGTTGTGTAGTCGCAGCAAGTTGCAAAATAGTTCCTAGGCATGTGGAAGAGCTTATCGCATAGCTGTCTCAAAGAACATAGGCAGAGATCCTGTCTGATCCCCAGAACTGGGTATCCATTAGATCCTAGCTGGAAAGACTTTAACAAATCTGTTAATTGTAGTATATTTACAATGTAGAACTAATAGAAAGTCCTTCAAGCTGCAGGAGCTTCACAAAAACACGTCTTGCCGCAATGAGAATAGGCTCCGCTCCTCTTTTTAGAATGAATTTGTTCTGCCTCACTGAGGGCACATATATGAGCCAGTAATATTGTGCTAATATTAATTATGATGTGAGAATTAAAAATAACATGAAGTGAATATTAAGGTGTTTTTACTTCACTGTTTGTTTTTGTACTTTTTTTATTCTGGAAAAAACTTCAAAACAATAAATACATTAAAAAAAACATGTAAATAATAAATAACAACAATAAAATAAACATTTATATATAATATATATCAGGATAGCATATGTCACAGTGTGAATAGAATGTTTAAACAGAATGTTGTAAAAATCAGAAGTTAAAAAAGAAAAATAATCTAGAGGTATGAATATTAAAGGTCCGAAATGTACTATAGAGTTAGCTCCCAGAGAGTGAGAAATGACTTGGCAGTTAATTCCTTTGCTAGTTTAAAAGGTTTTAGAGCAGCCTCAGGCCTCCAACACTTCCAGCTGGGCATTAAATGCCTTGTAATACTGTGTTGTGATGAGATTAGTACATCCATAGAATAGGGTTCTATTCAGGTTGGTTTATTAGTAATGTAACACTGCTTTGCTGCCCATTTATTTACCTTCATGTTCAAACCTTTTAAGATTAAAGGGGTCTTGTTAAATGAAGTCTACTAAAAAAAAAAAACTATAGACCAATGCAAAAGAGACAAAACAATATAGTTAACAGATCAGGAGAGAAAAAAACAGTTTGTACCTTAATGATCCAAGAATTATTATTGCATAAGCTTATTTATTACTAAGAACAGTGAGGAAAGGAAAATATTTTATTTGCTGAAAGGAAAAAAAGTTCTATTAAATATTTATAATTGGCAGAGCTAACAGTACTGCCTTGCTCCAAATAACTGTCGGACAGATTACGAGTTTTGCGTTATGAGTGGCTCAGTAATAACTTGCAAGTTATTGTCACCGCTCACCTTTAATAGCGCTGCTATTACAGGTTTTCCAAAAACCTGCGTAAGCGGCCAATATGGTTGCATTGAGCTCCATGCTGCACACAAATACCAGCGCTGCTTTGAGCTGGTTTTACGTGATCGTGCACGATTTCCCCATAGATATCAATCGGGAGAGCCGGATAAAAAAAAAACTAACACCTGCAATAAAGGAGTGTAAAGTTCCGTAACGCAGCCCCATTAATTCCTATGGGGAAAGAAAATTTATGTTTACACCTAACACCCTAACATAAACCCTGACTCTAAACACCCCTAATCTGCTGCCCCTGACATCGCAGACACCTACATTACAGTTATTAACCCCTAATCTTCCGCCCCCAATGTCGCCGCTACCTACCTACACTTATTAACCCTTAATCTGCCGCCCCAATGTCGCCGCCACCTACATTATACTTATTAATCCCTAATCTGCTGCCCCCGACATCGCCGACGCCTACATTACAGTTATTAACCCCTAATCTGCCATCCCCAATGTCGCCGCCACCTACCTACACTTATTAACCCTTAATCTGCTGTCCCCAATGTCGCCGCCCACTACATTATACTTATTAACCCCTAATCTGCTGCCCCCAACATCGCCGCCACCACTATACTAAAGTTATTAACACCTAAACCTCTGGCCTCCCACATCACTAACACTAAATAAATATATTAACCCCTAACCCTAACACCCCTAACTTTAATATAATTAAAATAAATCTAAATAAAAATTACTATTATTACCTAATTCATATTTAAAACTAAATACTTACCTGTAAAATAAACCCTAAGCTAGCTACAATATAACTAATAGTTACATTGTAGCTATCATAGGTTTTATTTTTATTTCACAGCTAAGTTTGTATTTATTTTAACTAGGTAGAATAGTTACTAAATAGTTATTTACCTGTAAAATAAAACCTAACCTGTCTTACACTAACCCCTAACATTACATTAAAATTAAATAAATTACATTAATTAAATGCAATTAACTAAATTGCAAAAAAAATAAATACTAAATTACAAAAAAGAAAAAAGAAATGATATGATCAAATATTTAAACTAATTACACCTAATCTAATAGCCCTATCAAAATAAAAAAGCCCCCCCAAAATAAAAAAACCTAGCCTAAACTAAACTGCCAATAGCCCTTAAAAGGGCCTTTTGCAGGGCATTGCCCCAAAGAAATCAGCTTTTTTACCTGTAAAAAAAATACAAACAACCCCCCAACAGTAAAACCCGCCACCCATGGGAGAAGTCTTCATCCAAGCAGCAAGAAGTCTCCTCCAGGTGGGCAGAAGTCTTCATCCAGACGGCATCTTCTATCTTCATCCTTCCGACGCGGAGCGGCTCCATCTTCAAGACATCCGGGGCGGAGCATCCTCTTCATACGGTCCCAGCCATACACTGAAGGTTCCTTTAAATGACGTCATCCAAGATGGCGTCCCTTGAATTCCGATTGGCTGATAGAATTCTATCAGCCAATCGGAATTAAAGGGTAAAAAATCATATTGGCTGATGCAATCAGCCAATAAGATTGAGCTTTAATCCTATTGGCTGATCCAATCATCCAATACGATTGAGCTCGCATTCTATTTGCTGATTTGAACAGCCAATAGAATGCAAGCTCAATCCTATTGGCTGTTTGGATCAGCCAATAGGATTGAAGCTCAATCCTATTGGCTGATTGCATCAGCCAATAGTATTTTTTACCCTTTAATTCCGATTGGCTGATAGAATTCTATCAGCCAATCGGAATTCAAGGGACGCCATCTTGGATGACGTCATTTAAAGGAACCTTCAGTGCACAGCTGGGACCGTATGAAGAGGATGCTCCACGCCAGATATATCTTGAAGATGGAGATGCTCCGCATCAGAAGGATGACGATAGAATATGCCGTCTGGATGAAGACTTCTGCCCGCCTAGAGGACGACTTCTTGCCGCTTGGATGAAGACTTCTCCCGGCTTCGTTGAGGATTTCTGCCTGCTTGGATGAAGACTTCTCCCGGCTTCGTTGAGGACTTCTGCCCGCTTGGATGAAGACTTCTCCTGACTTGATAAGGATGGATGTCCGGTCTTCAAAAAATGTAAGTGGATCTTATGGGGGTTAGTGTTAGGCTTTTTTAAGGATTTCTTGGGTGGGTTTTATTTTTAGCTTGGGGACTTTGGGCACTGAAAAAGAGCTAAATGCCCTTTTAAGGGCAATGACTATCCAAATGCCCTTTTCAGGGCAATGGAGAGCTTAGGTTTTTTAGGTAGGTTTTTTTTGGGGGGTTGGATGTGTGGGTGGTAAAAAAGCTGATTTCTTTGAGGTAATGCCCTGCAAAATGCCCTTTTAAGGGCTATTAGCAGTTTAGTTTAGGCTAGGGTTTTTTTTATTTTGGGGGGGCTTTTTTATTTTGATAGGGCTATTAGATTAGGTGTAATTAGTTTAAATATTTGATAATTTCTTTTTTATTTTTTGTAATTTAGTGTTTATTTTTTTGTAATTTAGTTAATTGTATTTAATTAATGTAGTTTATTTAATTTTAGTGTAATGTGGGTGTTAGTGTAAGACAGGTTAGGTTTTATTTTACAGGTAAATTTGTATTTATTTCAACTAGGTAGTTAGTAAATAGTTAATAACTATTTACTAACTAATCTACCTAGTTAAAATAAATACAAACTTGCCTGTAAAATAAAAATAAAACCTAAGCTAGCTACAATGTAACTATTAGTTATATTGTAGCTAGCTTAGGGTTTATTTTATAGGTAAGTATTTAGTTTTAAATAGGAATTAGTTAATGATAGTAATTTTTATTTTGGTTTATTTTAATTATATTAAAGTTAGGGGTGTTAGGGTTAGGGTTAGACTTAGGGTTAGGATTAGGTTTAGGGGTTAATAACTTTAGTATAGTGGCGGCGGTGACATTGGTGGCGGCAGATTAGGGGTTAATAATATTTAACTAGTGTTTGTGATGCAGGAGTGCAGCGGGTTAAGGGGTTAATATGTTTATTATAATGGTGGCGATGTCCGGAGCGGCAGATTAGGGGTTAATAATTTTATTATAGTATTTGCAATGCGGGAGGGCCTCGATTTAGGGGTTAATAGGTAGTTTATGGGTGTTAGTGTACTTTTTAACACTTTAGTTATTAGTTTTATGCTACAGCTACAGCGCAAAACCCATAACTACTGACTTCAGATGGCGGAACGAATATTGTCAGTATAGGCTGTACCACTCACTTTTTGGCCTCCCAGGCAAAACTCGTAATACCGGAGCTATGGAAGTCCCATTGAAAAAGGACTTTTTGAAAGGTGCGCTAGTTACGTTGCGTTACGGCCAAAAAGGTGTGCGGTACAGCTATACCTACAAGACTCGTAATAGCAGCGGTAGTGAAAAAGCAGCGTTATGAGGCATAACGCAAAACTCGTAATCTGGCCGTGAGTTAGCTCTGCATGAAAAACCTAAGAAAATCTATTTTAAAGGGCATTGTACCCAATATATGTCACATATTTGAAAGGAGAGCAGTTATCCATGATGAATATATATATATATATATATGTATATATATATATATATATATATATATATATATATATATATATATATATATATATATATATATATATATATATATATATATATATATATATATTGCCTGAAATAATTTGTAAGTAAAAGCTGCAGCAAATATGACAAGGAAATATGTATTTATTCAGGACGAGACTATTTTAAAAAAATATTTTTAAATGCCCTATTTTAGATGAACAAAGTACAAAGTTTAGTATAATGTCCCTTTAAAGGGACACTGAACCCATTTTTTTCTTTTGTTATTCAGATAGTGCAGGCAATTTTAAGCAACTTTCTAATTTACACCTATTATTATTTTTTCTTCGTTCTCTAGCTTTCTTTAGTTGAAATTTGAAGGCATCTAAGCTATTTTTTTGGAAAGCACTTGTTTATTGGTAGGTGCATTTATCCACCAATCAGCAAGAACAACCCAGTTTGTTCACCAAAAATGGGCCGGCATCTAAACTTACATTCTTGCATTTCAAATAAAGATACCAAGAGAATGAAGACAATTTGATAATAGGAGTGAATTAGAAAGTTGCTTAAAATCGCATGCTCTATCTGAATCACAAAGCAAAAAAATTGGGTTCAGTGTCCCTTTAAGTTCTTTGATGATAGCAATGGAAACGTGTTCTCATGCCATCTGTTTCTTTAGAATATTGTGTGATTTATTCCATAAATATGCTAAAATATTTATAAGTAATTTTGCAAGTGATGAAAAAAATAATAATATACATAAATAAATGTCATCATTATCTTGTGATTTTATTTATAGTTTATTGAAAAAAAATCTCACATTTAAGGATATAAAAATATTCTACATTTCATATTACCCAACCTCCTCAATGCTTTTCCCCATTAATAAATTGTGATATTTGTAATTTATTGCTGCACATTCTTCCCCATTACAATTAATGAAGAACTGACCAAGTACACATTTGTGTTACTATTTAAACATTATCATTTGTTATAACGTGTAAGTTCCCAGTTATTGGTTGTATGTTGAGTAAATCTTTTAGTCAAAGGTAAAGTCAAAATGAAACTTTCATGATTCAAATAGAATATGCCGTTTTAAACAATGTTCCTGTCCATTTCTATTACTTAAATTGCTTTATTTACTTGGTATCTTTTGTTAAAAACCATACCTAGGTTCATTCAGGACCAGCAAAGCACTACTGGGAGCTGGCTGCTGATTGGTGTCTGCACATATATGCCTCTTGTAATTTGCTTTCTGATATGTTCAGCTAGATCCAAGTAGCGCATTGTTGCTCCTTCAACAAATGATACCAAGAGAAGGAGCACATTTGACAATATAAGTAAATTGGAAATGTTGTTTAAAATGGTTTGCTCTATCTGAATCATGAAAGAAAAAGTTTGGGTTTCTTGCCCCTTTAATGAGAAAGGATATTAGTGTCACGGCAGGGGCGTATTAAGGCATAGGCCAACAAGGCCGGTGCCTAGGGCAGCAGATTTTTAAGGGGCAGCAGAATTTTGAGTCCCTAGGACCACTCTACTGAACTCAGGGCTGGTGGCTAAATCAACCAATTAGTAATGACTTAAATGGCTGGCCTGATTATTGCTATCCTACGGGATTGCATGTGGGTGCGCATGACGTGGTGACAGTGGAGGCGGAGCTCACTTGCACAGCCTGGCCTGGACTGAGAGGGAATGTGGTATTCTTCCTGGCTCCACCGCGTGATTGAGACTCACACAGAATACACAGTGCAGTGTGCACTACAACGTGACCACTGTGAAACAGCATATACCTTTCTCCCTTCAATATATCTTTATTAGGCATTAAAATACTTAAACGGATTAGTCACTAAATACTTGTACATTTACTGTTTGTCTATCTGTCATACATGCAAAGAATAAGTATTTATTGCTGAATCTATACAACTATGTGACTTAAAACACAACTGAAAATATGTTGTATGCATTTAATACATTCAGAAACAATCCAAGTATATGCTTTATTATGATTGTATCATGTGACTTTATCCCCTAGGATACAATTCCTAAACCTATCATAACTACTGTTGTATTTTTTAAGTACTTTTAAAGGCCAGTTTGTATATTCATTACATATTTATCCAAGCAGATATTTTGCTTAAATAACTGTCAATCATCAAAGAAGATGTTTAAGGTTAAACAACTACCTACTAACAAACTATCATACAGTGAAGGATATTTTTTTCTGATATAAACACTTTAATCATCTGACTTGCAAAATAATGTCTTAATATATATATATATATATATATATATATATATATATATATATATACAGTCAAACTAGGATAGTACAATCTTACCACTCTTCAGAAATGCCACGGTGCACTGCTAAGAAATATCCAAATCCTCCAAGAAAAGCAGGCACTCACTGGACTTGTTAAAAAGTATAAACTTTATTATATCATATTAAAAATCAGGAGACATGTTTATACTTCTTAACAAGTCCAGTGAGTGCCTGCTTTTCTTGGAGGATTTTTATATATATATATATATATATATATATATATATATATATGTGTGTGTGTGTGTGTGTGTGTGTGTGTGTGACCAGGGTGAATGCAAGCCCTAGATAACATCTACTTAAAAAGACATTATTTTTTTTATTTTTTACACCCTGCCCCAAAAATATTATGTCTAAAAAAAGGCCTTAAACCTGGGGGGGGGGGGTGAGGGGTGGGGGGGCAGCAGAATTTTGAGTGCCTAGGGCAGCACAAAACCTAAATACGCCCCTGTGTCACGGTGATCCAGAGCTCTACATCACAAAGTGCAAAATAAGCATTTAGGAAAGAGAAATGGTAAGGTTAATTACAGATTCAGTGGCACTTTACTGACTGCTACACAAGAGGAAAAGGACTTGGGAATTCTTATTTCAGATCATTTCACATCTCATAAGCAATGGAATATTACAGGGAGTAGAGAGGTTCTTGTGCCACTTTACAGAGCATTAGTTAGGTCTCATCTTGAGTGTGTGCATGTGTGTGCATGCATGTGTGTGTGTGTGTGCATGTATGTTCATGTATGAGCATATGAGTGTGTATGTCTGCGTGCATGTGTGTGTGTTAGCATGTATGTACATGTATGAGTATGTGAGTGTGTATATGTGAACATGTGTCCACTGTGTGTGTGCATGTATGAGTATGTGAGTGTGTATGTGTGTACATGTGTGCACTATGTGTGTGCATGTATAAGTATGTTAGTGTGTATGTGTGTGTGCGTGCATGCGTGTGTGTGCATGTATAAGTATGTGAGTGTGCGTGCATGTGTGTGTGTGCATGTATAAGTATGTGGATGTGTGTGTGTGTGCATGTATGAGTATGTGAGTGTGTATGTGTGTGTGCGTGCATGTGTGTGTGTGCATGTATGAGTATGTGAGTGTGTATGTGTGTACATGTGTGCACTGTGTGTGCGTGCATGTATAAGTATGTGAGTGTGTATGTGTGTGTGCGTGCATGTATGAGTATGTGAGTGTGTATGTGTATGTGTGTACATGTGTGCACTGTGTGTGTGCATGTATAAGTATGTGAGTGTGTATGTGTGTGTGCGTGCATGTGTGTGTGTGCATGTATAAGTATGTGAGTGTGTATGTGTGTGTGTGCATGTATGAGTATGTGAGTGTGTGTGTGCATGTATAAGTATGTGAGTGTGTATGTGTGTACATGTGTGCATGTATAAGTATGTGTGTGTGCATGTATAAGTATGTGTGTGTGCATGTATAAGTATGTGAGTGTGCGTGCATGTGTGTGTGTGCATGTATGAGTATGTGAGTGTGTATGTGTGTGTGCGTGCATGTGTGTGCGTGCATGTATAAGTATGTGAGTGTGTATGTGTGTGTGCGTGCATGTGTGTGTGTGCATGTATAAGTATGTGAGTGTGTATGTGTGTGTGCGTGCATGTGTGTGTGTGCATGTATGAGTATGTGAGTGTGTATGTGTGTGTGCGTGCATGTGTGTGCGTGCATGTATAAGTATGTGAGTGTGTATGTGTGTGTGCGTGCATCTGTGTGTGTGCATGTATAAGTATGTGAGTATGCGTGCATGTGTGTGTGTGCAGGTATAAGTATGTGAGTGTGTATGTGTGTGTGCGTGCATGTGTGTGCGTGCATGTATAAGTATGTGAGTGTGTATGTGGGTGTGTGTGCATGTGTGTGTGTGCATGTATGAGTATGTGAGTGTGTATGTGTGTGTGCGTGCATGTGTGTGCGTGCATGTATAAGTATGTGAGTGTGTATGTGTGTGTGCGTGCATGTGTGTGTGTGTGTGCATGTATAAGTATGTGAGTGTGTATGTGTGTGTGCGTGCATGTGTGTGCATGCATGTGTGTGTGTGTGTGTGTGTGTGTGTGTGTGCATGTATGTTCATGTATGAGCATATGAGTGTGTATGTGTGCGTGCATGTGTGTGTGTTAGCATGTATGTACATGTATGAGTATGTGAGTGTGTATATGTGAACATGTGTCCACTGTGTGTGTGCATGTATGAGTATGTGAGTGTGTATGTGTGTACATGTGTGCACTATGTGTGTGCATGTTTAAGTATGTTAGTGTGTATGTGTGTGTGCGTGCATGCGTGTGTGTGCATGTATAAGTATGTGAGTGTGCGTGCATGTGTGTGTGTGCATGTATAAGTATGTGGATGTGTGTGTGTGCATGTATGAGTATGTGAGTGTGTATGTGTGTGTGCGTGCATGTGTGTGTGTGCATGTATGAGTATGTGAGTGTGTATGTGTGTACATGTGTGTACTGTGTGTGCGTGCATGTATAAGTATGTGAGTGTGTATGTGTGTGTGCGTGCATGTATGAGTATGTGAGTGTGTATGTGTATGTGTGTACATGTGTGCACTGTGTGTGTGCATGTATAAGTATGTGAGTGTGTATGTGTGTGTGCGTGCATGTGTGTGTGTGCATGTATAAGTATGTGAGTGTGTATGTGTGTGTGCGTGCATGTGTGTGTGTGCATGTATGAGTATGTGAGTGTGTGTGTGCATGTATAAGTATGTGAGTGTGTATGTGTGTACATGTGTGCACTGTGTGTGTGCATGTATAAGTATGTGAGTGTGTATGGGTGTACGTGTGTGCACTGTGTGTGTGCATGTATAAGTATCTGAGTGTGTATGTGTGTACATGTGTGCATGTATAAGTATGTGTGTGTGCATGTATAAGTATGTGTGTGTGCATGTATAAGTATGTGAGTGTGTATGTGTGTGTGCGTGCATGTGTGTGCGTGCATGTATAAGTATGTGAGTGTGTATGTGTGTGTGCGTGCATGTGTGTGTGTGCATGTATGAGTATGTGAGTGTGTATGTGTGTGTGCGTGCATGTGTGTGCGTGCATGTATACGTATGTGAGTGTGTATGTGTGTGTGCGTGCATGTGTGTGTGTGCATGTATAAGTATGTGAGTGTGTATGTGTGTGTGCGTGCATGTGTGTGTGTGCATGTATGAGTATGTGAGTGTGTATGTGTGTGTGCGTGCATGTGTGTGCGTGCATGTATAAGTATGTGAGTGTGTATGTGTGTGTGCGCGCATCTGTGTGTGTGCATGTATAAGTATGTGAGTATGCGTGCATGTGTGTGTGTGCATGTATAAGTATGTGAGTGTGTATGTGTGTGTGCGTGCATGTGTGTGCGTGCATGTATAAGTATGTGAGTGTGTATGTGGGTGTGTGTGCATGTGTGTGTGTGCATGTATGAGTATGTGAGTGTGTATGTGTGTGTGCGTGCATGTGTGTGTGCGTGCATGTATAAGTATGTGAGTGTGTATGTGTGTGTGCGTGCATGTGTGTGTGTGTGTGCATGTATAAGTATGTGAGTGTGTATGTGTGTGTGCGTGCATGTGTGTGTGTGCATGTATGAGTATGTGAGTGTGTATGTGTGTGTGCGTGTATAAGTATGTGAGTGTGTACGTGTGTGCATGTATAAGTATGTGAGTGTGTACGTGTGTGCATGTATAAGTATGTGAGTGTGTACGTGTGTGCATGTATAAGTATGTGAGTGTGTACGTGTGTGCATGTATAAGTATGTGAGTGTGTACGTGTGTGCATGTATAAGTATGTGAGTGTGTACGTGTGTGCATGTATAAGTATGTGAGTGTGTACGTGTGTGCATGTATAAATATGTGAGTGTGTACGTGTGTGCATGTATAAGTATGTGAGTGTGTACGTGTGTGCATGTATAAGTATGTGAGTGTGTACGTGTGTGCATGTATAAGTATGTGAGTGTGTACGTGTGTGCATGTATAAGTATGTGAGTGTGTACGTGTGTGCATGTATAAGTATGTGAGTGTGTATGTGTGTGTGCGTGCATGTGTGTGTGTGCATGTATAAGTATGTGAGTGTGTATGTGTGTGTGCGTGCATGTGTGTGTGCATGTATGAGTATGTGAGTGTGTATGTGTGTGTACGTGTATAAGTATGTGAGTGTGTACGTGTGTGCATGTATAAGTATGTGAGTGTGTACGTGTGTGCATGTATAAGTATGTGAGTGTGTATGTGTGTGTGCGTGCATGTGTGTGTGTGCATGTATAAGTATGTGAGTGTGTACGTGTGTGCATGTATAAGTATGTGAGTGTGTACGTGTGTGCATGTATAAGTATGTGAGTGTGTACGTGTGTGCATGTATAAGTATGTGAGTGTGTACGTGTGTGCATGTATAAGTATGTGAGTGTGTACGTGTGTGCATGTATAAGTATGTGAGTGTGTACGTGTGTGCATATATAAGTATGTGAGTGTGTACGTGTGTTTATGTATAAGTATGTGAGTGTGTACGTGTGTTTATGTATAAGTATGTGAGTGTGTACGTGTGTGCATGTATAAGTATGTGAGTGTGTACGTATGTGCATGTATAAGTATGTGAGTGTGTACGTGTGTGCATGTATAAGTATGTGAGTTTGTGAGTGTGTACGTGTGTGCATGTATAAGTATGTGAGTGTGTACGTGTGTTTATGTATAAGTATGTGAGTGTGTACGTGTGTGCATGTATAAGTATGTGAGTGTGTACGTGTGTTTATGTATAAGTATGTGAGTGTGTACGTGTGTGCATGTATAAGTATGTGAGTATGTGAGTGTGTACGTGTGTGCATGTATAAGTATGTGAGTGTGTACGTGTGTTTATGTATAAGTATGTGAGTGTGTACGTGTGTTTATGTATAAGTATGTGAGTGTGTACGTGTGTGCATGTATAAGTATGTGAGTGTGTACGTATGTGCATGTATAAGTATGTGAGTGTGTACGTGTGTGCATGTATAAGTATGTGAGTATGTGAGTGTGTACGTGTGTGCATGTATAAGTATGTGAGTGTGTACGTGTGTTTATGTATAAGTATGTGAGTGTGTACGTGTGTGCATGTATAAGTATGTGAGTGTGTACGTATCTGCATGTATAAGTATGTGAGTGTGTACGTGTGTGCATGTATAAGTATGTGAGTATGTGAGTGTGTACGTATGTGCATGTATAAGTATGTGAGTGTGCATGTGTGCATGTGCATGTAAAAGTATGTGAGTGTGTATGTGTGCATGTGCATGTATAAGTATGTGAGTGTGTAGGTGTGTGCATGTATAAGTATGTGAGTGTGCATGTGTGCATGTGCATGTATAAGTATGTGAGTGTGTATGTGTGCATGTGCATGTATAAGTATGTGAGTGTGTACGTGTGTGCATGTATAAGTATGTGAGTGTGTATGTGTGCATGTGCATGTATAAGTATGTGAGTGTGTACGTGTGTGCATGTATAAGTATGTGAGTATGTGAGTGTGTACGTATGTGCATGTATCAGTATGTGAGTGTGCATGTGTGCATGTGCATGTATAAGTATGTGAGTGTGTATGTGTGCATGTGCATGTATAAGTATGTGAGTGTGTACGTATGTGCATGTATAAGTATGTGAGTGTGCATGTGTGCATGTGCATGTATAAGTATGTGAGTGTGTACGTGTGTGCATGTATAAGTATGTGAGTATGTGAGTGTGTACGTATGTGCATGTATCAGTATGTGAGTGTGCATGTGTGCATGTGCATGTATAAGTATGTGAGTGTGTATGTGTGCATGTGCATGTATAAGTATGTGAGTGTGTACGTATGTGCATGTATAAGTATGTGAGTGTGCATGTGTGCATGTGCATGTATAAGTATGTGAGTGTGTACGTGTGTGCATGTATAAGTATGTGAGTATGTGAGTGTGTACGTATGTGCATGTATCAGTATGTGAGTGTGCATGTGTGCATGTGCATGTATAAGTATGTGAGTGTGCATGTGTGCATGTGCATGTATAAGTATGTGAGTGTGCATGTGTGCATGTGCATGTATAAGTATGTGAGTGTGTACGTATGTGCATGTATAAGTATGTGAGTGTGCATGTGTGCATGTGCATGTATGAGTATGTGAGTGTGTATGTGTGTGTGCATGTATGAGTATGTGAGTGTGTATGTGTGTGTGCATGTATGAGTATGTGAGTGTGTATGTATGTGTGCATGTATGAGTATGTGAGTGTGTATGTGTGTGTGCATGTATGAGTATGTGAGTGTGTATGGGTGTGTGCGTGCATGTATATGTATGTGAGTGTGTATGTGTGTGTGTGCATGTATAAGTACGTGAGTGTGCATGTGTGCATGTGCATGTATAAGTATGTGAGTGTGTATGGGTGTACGTGTGAGTAGGGAGAGAAAATTATAGAAAGAAAGAGAAAAAGAGCTAGGAAAAGAGTTGGTTCTAATAACAAAAATATGTTTAAAGATTAAAACTGTAATATGTGTTATCTAAATAATTATGGGTCACAACCTTAGCTGATATAGCTGTGACGCTGAATGGCAGGTTGAGAATTGTTGGCCTACTGCGTAGAGATGTAAAATTGGTGTACGCCATAAGAATAAATAAATAACTGCATGCTAATATTTAAGTGTGGTCAGGGCCGGATTTACCATTAGACAGAGTAGACATGTGCCTATAGGCGCCTTCCATAGTGGGACGCCTGTCTCTTTGCTCCATATGCCTTTTCTGCACACCTCTGCGGCTCTGCCCTCACTGCCCATAGTAGATAATAAATTTGCCCTAAACAAAGATGGATGCCACCATGGCAGGTCCGGTCCGTTTCTCCAGTGAATGTGGACAAAGCATCCAGAGCGGCCTGCGAGTAAGTGTGTGGGGGTTGGTTCTTTTTTTTTTATAAAACAATTTTTATTAGTTTTCCATATAGATAATACAGTAGTACAGAGGGTTTCCACTAAACATATCATACAATGGTACAATGGGTATGCATTTTCCAGTCCATTCTATAGTGTCCTTTGCAATCTCGTTATGAGACTGAGTGAGCAGAGTTCTTGCGTGGACTATGGAGTAATGGGGGGGGGAAACCTTATAGTTGGGTTTTGACATAGAGCGGAAATATAACTTATCAAAATATAACGTGAAAATAAAAGTAACAACTGGAAACTGAGTTTTGTGATTATGAAGTGGTCAAGCTTCTTACTGTCTTTGTGGCTGAGAAGTCCAGCTGGCGTCTTGGTAGTAGTCTGCATGTCTATCTCATCTTAGTGTTAGGTCCTAACTTTAATCAAAGGTGTCTCACTGTTTAGAGGTTTTATTGAGCGTTGAGTGTGTTGAGGAGTGACTCCCAATAAAACCTGACATCTAGGAATAGGTCTAGTTGGTTGCGCCGGGGGTTGGTTCTTTTATGGGGAGTGACAGTGAGTGACTATTCGTGCGCTATTACAGAGCGCTCTGAGTGCACGGTGGGCAGCAACAGCGGCTGCCAAAATCAAGATGACAGATTGTACAGTGAGAGGGCAGCCGCCTTACATATAAAATCCCATAGATATGAATATTATTGCTAAAATGCTAAATGCCAGGACTGTTGCACAGGATAAACACACTTTACAAAACAACTGACCCTTTGTTGATTGTGCACATTACAGGGTTTATATATAAAAAATGATATGACTGGAATCTCATCATACTGGGCAGATACTGTCTGGGGCGTTTTGTTACAGATCATGGACTGCCTTTTATGAGGCAAAATTAGCAGCTGCTGTAAAAAACCATAATTCTATAAAGTCTTAGGCTGTATCTATAGGTTCATGTGAACCGGGAGCGCGTGGGGGACGCTTTAGATTTCTGTAAATCCGGCCCTGTGTGCGGTAGAAGACTTTCTCACACTACATATAAATTGTCTTTACTATCAACAAAACTGTCCTTTTGGAGCTAAAAGTTTCAAAATCTGTGACAAGGAACTGCAGCAAATTTATCTTCAAAATTAACATAAAGACAACTCCCTCTAGTGGTCACATAAATATATTTCATGTTGCATTAATAATTGGAATGTTTTTCACTGTTTACAAAAAAATGATTAAACTTTGTCATGTTTACTATTTTAGTGTTGTTCCATAAAAAAAAGAAATGGTGCCATATTAGTCAACAGATACATTCATTTCATTTTTTGCAATAAAGAATATAGCAAGCTTGATGGATAAGTGACATCTGCAGCAGTCAATTGAAAAACAAAATGTGGATGCTTATTCAGGCAGATCTCTGAGCAAACAAATGATAGATTAGTATTAAGTCTCTTAAAGAATCAAACTAATCACTTAATTCTATTTGTCTCTGTATTAGTTAACTCCCTTATCAATATTCAAAATTGATCAATGCTCATTCACTTTAAAATATTAAAGGGACATGAAACTCATTTTTCTTTCATGACTCAGATAATTCATACCATTTTAAACAACTTGCCAATTTTTTCGATTATCTGGTTTTCTTCATTCTCTTAGTATCCTTTGTTAAAGGTGCAGCAATGCTAGGAGTTATGTGAAAGCCAATAGCAAGATGCATATACGTGCAGCAGTGCCAGATTGGCCCGCTGGGATACTGGGACATTTCCTTGCGGGCCACCGTCACCTAAGGGCCATATCCTTCATCAGGGAGATCACGGAGCGAACCTTATGCGCATGCATAGCGCATTTCTTCAAGGCTGCTCCACTCTTGACGAGGGTGTGGGGGGCTTGTGACGGCAGAAAAGAGGTCCTAGGCAAGGTGGGGGTGGATGCAGGGTCAGGGGCTTCTGTGGCCAGTCTTAAAATATTTCCATGGCCGGTTTGATTTCCCAGTCCTGCCCTGATATGTAGCCACCAATCAGCAGCTCCTGAACCTACCTAGCTATACTTTTGAACAAGAGATACAAAGAGACCAAGCAAATTAGATAACAGAAATAAATTGGAAAGTTATTTAAAATTTCAAGCTCTATCTTAATCATGAAATAAAAAAATTGGGTTCCATGTCCCTTTAAGCCAAATTGTAACCAGCTTATCTAAAGTCAGGATCAATAGATAACTAGATAACTAGGCAACTTGCTAGTACAGCTATGACACCGTCTCTATCCACAAAACACCAACGACCATTTTGAGAGACAAGAAACACAAAATAAAACCTTTGAGATTCAGATCAAACATGACATTTAAAGAGACATTTTATTATACTTATGTTGGTTTTCTTGATATTATTAGTTGCAAAGCATACACAGGTAGGTTTAGAATCAGCGATGCACTAATGAGAGCAAGCTGGTGATTGGTGGCTACACACATATATGTCTCTTGTAATTGTCTCACTGGATGTGTTCACCTAGCTCAAGTAATGCATTGCTGCTCTGATGCTGAGTTTAACTTGCCAGAGTAATCCACATGGTCATATTATGGAGGCAACAGTGCAATAAAAATGTTCTAACACATGATGTCTCTTTAAATTCAAACAAATTTCTGTTTCCATTTGGAGATTTCAGATCACATGCTCTTGCTCTATTGACTTGTAATATATAGGTCTCATAATTATTAACAAAAAGCTATCGGCTAGATTACGAGTTCGGCCTTAAAAAGCAGCGTTAAGGGGTCCTAACGCTGCTTTTTAACGCCCGCTGGTATTACGAGTTTGGCAGGTACAGGTGTACCGCTCGCTTTTCTTCCACAACTTTTCCATACCGCAAATCCCCTTACGTCAATTGCGTATCCTATCTTTTTAATGGGATTTGCCTAACGCTGGTATTACGAGTCTTGGAAGAAGTGAGCGGTACAGCCTCTACCTCCAAGACTCCTACCGCATATAAAAGTCAGTAGTTAAGAGTTTTATGGGCTAACGCCGGAACATAAAGCTCTTAACTACAGTGCTACAAAGTACACTAACACCCATAAACTACCTATTAACCCCTAAACCGGGGCCCCCCCCACATCGCAAACACTATAATAAAATTATTTAACCCCTAATCTGCCGACCGGACATCGCCGCCACCTACATTATAGTTATTAACCCCTAATCTGCTGTCCCTAACATCGCCGACACCTACATTATAGTTATTAACCCCTAATCTGCAGCCCCCAACGTCGCCGCAACCTACCTACACTTATTAACCCCTAATCTCCCGCCCCCAACGTCGCGTCTACTATAATAAAGTTATTAACCCCTAAACCTAAGTCTAACCCTAACCCTAACACCCCCCTAAGTTAAATATAATTTAAAGAAATCGAAATAAATTTACTATAATTAAATAAATTATTCCTATTTAAAACTAAATACTTACCTATAAAATAAACCCTAACATAGCTACAATATAATTCATAATTACATTGTAGCTATTTTAGGATTTATATTTATTTTACAGGCAACTTTGTAATTATTTTAACTAGGTAGCTATTAAATAGTTAATAACTATTTAATAGCTACCTAGTTAAAATAATTACAAAACTACCTGTAAAATAAATCCTAACCTAAGTTACAAATACACCTAACACTACACTATCAATAAATTAATTAAATAAATTGCCTACAATTATCTAAAATAAAATACAATTAAATAAACTAAACTATAGTACAAAAACAAACACTAAATTACAAAAAATAAAAAAATATTACAAGAATTTTAATCTAATTACACCTAATCTAAGCCCCCTAATAAAATAAAAAAAGCCCTCCAAAATAATAAAATTCCCTACCCTATACTAAATTACAAAAGTAATCAGCTTTTTTACCAGCCCTTAAAAGGGCTTTTTGCGGGGCATTGCCCCAAAGTAATCAGCTCTTTTACCTGTAAAAGAAAATACAAGACCCCCCAACATTACAACCCACCACCCACACACCCCTACTCTAAAACCCACCCGATCCCCACTTAAAAAAACCTAACAATACCCCATTGAAGATCACCCTACCTTGAGCCGTGTTCACCCAGCCGGGCACCGATGGGCCAGAAGAGGACATCCGGACCGCAGAAGTCTTCATCCGATCGGGGCAGAAGAGGTCCTCCATCCAGCAGAAGTCTTCATCCAAGCGGCATCTTCTATCTTCATCCATCCGGCGCGGAGCGGGTCCATCTTCAAGACATCCAACACGGAGCATCCTCTTCTTCCCGACGGACTAACGACGAATGAAGGTTCCTTTAAATGATGTCATCCAAGAAGGCGTCCCTCGAATTCCGATTGGCTGATAGGATTCTATCAGCCAATCGGAATTAAGGTAGGAAAAATCTGATTGGTTGATTTAATCAGCCAATCGGATTGAAGTTCAATCCGATTGGCTGATTGGATCAGCCAATAGAATGCGACAGTATCCTATCAGCCAATCGGAATTCGAGGGACGCCATCTTGAATGACGTCATTTTAAAGGAACCTTCGTTCTTCGTTAGTCGTCGGGAAGAAGAGGATGCTCCGCGTCGGATGTCTTGAAGATGGACTCGCTCCGCGCCGGATGGATGGAAGATAGAAGATGCCGCTTGGATGAAGACTTCTGCTGATGGAGGACCTCTTCTGGCCCAATAGGATGAAGACTTCTGCCGGTCCGGATGTCCTCTTCTGGCCCATCGGTGCCCGACTGGGTGAACACGGCTCAAGTAGGGTGATCTTCTTTTACAGGTAAAAGAGCTGATTACTTTGGGGAAATGCCCCGCAAAAAGCCCTTCTAAGGGCTGGTAAAAGAGCTGATTACTTTTGTAATTTAGTATAGGGTAGGGAATTTTATTATTTTGGGGGGCTTTTTTATTTTATTAGGGGCTTAGATTAGGTGTAAGTAGATTAAAATTCTTGTAATATTTTTTTATTTTTTGTAATTTAGTGTTTGGTTTTTTTTTGTACTATAGTTTAGTTTATTTAATTTTATTTTAGATAATTGTAGGTAATTTATTTAATTAATTTATTGATAGTGTAGTGTTAGGTGTATTTGTAACTTAGGTTAGGATTTATTTTACAGGTAATTTTGTAATTATTTTAACTAGGTAGCTATTAAATAGTTATTAACTATTTAATAGCTATTGTACCTAGTTAAAATAAATACAAAGTTGCCTGTAAAATAAATATAAATCCTAAAATAGCTACAATGCAATTATTAATTATATTGTAGCTATTTTAGGGTTTATTTTATAGGTAAGTATTTAGTTTTAAATAGGAATAATTTATTTAATTATAGTAAATTTATTTTGATTTCTTTAAATTATATTTAATTTAGGGGGGGTGTTAGGGTTAGGGTTAGACTTAGGTTTAGGGGTTAATAACTTTATTATAGTAGCGGCGACGTTGGGGGCGGAAGATTAGGGGTTAATAATTGTAGGTAGGTGGCGGCGACGTTGGGGGGCAGATTAGGGGTTAAAACATTTTATTATAGTGTTTGCGAGGCGGGAATGCAGCGGTTTAGGGGTTAATACGTTTATTATAGTGGCGGCGATGTCTGGTCGGCAGATTAGGGGTTAATAAATGTAGGTAGGTGGCAGCGACGGAGGGGGCAGATTAGGGGTTAATAAATATAATATAGGTGTCGACGATGTTAGGGACAGCAGATTAGGGGTTCATAGGGATAATGTAGGTGGCGGCGGTGTACGGAGCGGCAGATTAGGGGTTTATAATATAATGTAGGTGTCAGCGATAGCGGGGGTGGCAGATTAGGGGTTAATAAGTGTAAGATTAGGGGTGTTTAGACTCGGGGTTCATGTTAGGGTGTTAGGTGTAGACTTAGAAAGTGTTTCCCCATAGGAAACAATGGGGCTGCGTTAAGAGCTGAACGCTGCTTTTTTGCAGGTGTTAGGGTTTTTTTCAGCCAACTCAGCCCCATTGTTTCCTATGGGGAAATCATGCACGAGCACGTTTTTCCAACTTACCGTTACCATAAGCAATGCTGGTATTGAGGTGAGAAGTGGAGCTAAATTTTGCTCAACGCTCACTTTTCTGAGGCTAACGCAGCCATTCAGAAAACTCATAATACCAGCGTTGTTTAAAGTGAGCGCTAGAAAAAAAAGGAGCGTTAGCTCCGCAGGGTTTTACCGACAAATCTCGTAATCTATCCGTATGCATGTAATGACCTTAGTGCAGGTGTCAGTTGTTATAGGTGCATATTTGGCACAGGTATCAATTTAAAACAGCTTTTTAGATGGAACAAACAAAACATAAATGTTGTCTATTTCAAAGATGATCCTATTTAGGTTTATTTGTTTAAATGTTATCCTTTTGTGGCCAGCACAACTTTGGTCTGACATTAACTTTTTTAACTGACCATATCACACATTTGCTCAACTGATTTGTTTTTTGTTTTTTTAAATCCTTGCAATATTAATTATTATTATTACTATCCTTATTATTATTATTTACTTCTAAAGCAACAACATATTTGCAGTGACAAAAGGTGTAAGATTCAAAAATACAATATCTAAAAGAACACAATTATTCAGACTGTAAAGGTGTAGTTGACAGACAGACCTCCCAACTGTCCCTATTTAATAGAGACAGTCCCTGATTCAGAGCTCTTTCCGACTGTCCCTCTGAGACAGCTATATGTCGCTATTTACAGAATTTCCCTTGGCCCCACCCCTAGAACACCCAGACAAGCCCACAAACTGACCAGGCACACCCACTGACCACCCAGGCACACGCAGATTACTAACCATTTACCAACCATGATCCCACCCCTCCCATCACTGCCTCATCCACAAAATGTTGAAGGGCCCTCATCAACCTCAAGGGTCCATGATACAGAGCCACAGATGTTAGGGAGGAATGCTACCATAAGTTGCTATTTGCTATCTATGACTTATTTAGTTTAATTTCCTATATCTAAAACATAATATGACTGTGTTGACATGTCACAAAGTAAACCACATAATATAATCATAATCTGGCATGTATGTGTGTGAATGACTGAATAAATACTGTTTAATATCAATACTTATAATTTAAAGAGAAAGAAGGTATGGGATGATACAAACTTGGTATGGAAGTAAGGAAATTGTAAATAGTTTAAAGGGACACTCAAGTCAAAATAAATTTTTATGATTCAGAAAGAGCAGCAGTTTTAAGGGTGCTCTGACAAAATCCCGATGGACAGAATGCCGAAGCATGTTCGGCCGAGGGCAGATACGCTCCAGAGTGCTCTGTTCTAATCAGAGCCTTGAGCGCCGCAATCGCCTCTGGGAACCTAACCATGGATCCCAGACCGCACATCTTGTAATTCTTTGACTGGGAATTATCTATCTATTGAATCTATCTATTTATCTATCTATCGAATCTATCTATCTCGTGGCCGGACTGTTATCTGACAGCCACTAGTCTGTCGGACTATTATCCGTCGGCCAAATGTCCGTCGGCTAACAGTCCGACCACGGTTTTAAGATACATTACAATTTACTTCCATTATCAAATTCTGCACAGTCTTTTTATATTCACACTTTCTGGGGAACAAGATCCTACTGAATATGTGCACAAGCTCCCAGGGTATACATATACTAGTCTGTGTATACTTGACTGATGTCTGTCACATGATACAGGGGGCCGGAAAATGGGAAAGTGCTTATTTGATATTCAGAGTAGGTGTTAAATTATTGTCTTTTTATTATGCACTTGTTAATTATGCAATTCTGCTGCATTGAGTGCTCCTTTAAGAGTTTCTGACCCACTACTAAGTCTCAAACCACACATTGTATTTTTACTCCATTTCCTGTCATTTTAATTGTTATCTTCTCTGTAGTCCAAATATAAATCATCAATATATCTATATTAACAATCTTTAAATTCTTTAAATTATATACTTTAAGAAAGCATTTTCTCAAATAAAAGTTCACAGACAATAATATTAAAATATTTTGAACCCTTGGTTGATCAGATGTTCCATGTTAATTTTTGTTATTGTCTTATTTCAGAATTAAAGTAATTGTGGTGTAAATGGTAGCACAGAAATCATCAGTGATCCTGTTACTTTAGCAAAACATTCAATTTGGGAATATCAGTTACAGCAAATTTTACCCTAAATTATATATTTTTAAAAATTATTTAAAGGGACACTAAACATTGTGAGCTTTTTAGTTAAAGTGTTTATTTATACCCCTTTTCATGTAATTTAGCTCTGAAAAAAATATCATTTTCTAATTCTAAGAGCATAGAATGCAGACTGCTGACTTCTCATTGATAACCCAGCTACATATCTGTCCCGATTGGCTTTATCAGATAACAACTGAAAAATACTAACTTTATGACTATGACTACCCTTATTGTCTGCAGACTAAAGCCCAGATTGGCTCCTTCAAATAAGGCAAATGGTGGGTTAACTGCAGTAACTTAAAATTATGTTAATTTGCTTCATAAACATTAAGACCTGGCTGATATGTTATTCTTTAGCAACACAACATAAATGTCTTGTAATTTCAAGATATTTGTTATTATTATTATTGGTTATTTGTAGAGCACCAACAGATTCCACATGCTCTATAAACATTGGCGGAATACAAGAAAACATTTATAGTAATCAAATGGGTAGAGGGCCCTGTCAAGAGTCGCACTGTTGTAGATAATTCTTAAGAAGGTGATCTACAAACAGCTGGGCTCTTAGGTTTACATGCTAAGGGGGTTCAAGGGGATAGCAATGGAGGAGAGGAACTGGTATAAAGAAAGATTAGTGTTGGTTGTATGCATCCCTGAACAGTAGAGTCTTTAGGGAGTGCTTGAAGCTTTCAAAACTAGGGGAGAGTCTAGTGGAGCGAGGCAGAGAGTTTCACAAAATGGGAGCCAGTCTGGGGAAGTCCTGTAAATGGGAGTGTGAAGAGGTAACAAGAGAGGAGGAGAGGAGGAGGTCATGAGCAGAGCCAAGGGGACGGGAGGGAGAGAATCTGAATGAACAGTATTTACTTTCCCTTCAAAAAGAGATATTAACAAATGTATTTATTTGATGCATCTTAAATATGGTATTTTAAAATATTGCTAAAAAAACTAAAAAAAAAAAAATCTGTAGTAGAAGATTGTCCTTGCCAACCAACAAAGTTCTGGAAGTTCTCCTCATTAGCTAGCAAGCAATTGGTACTCAAGTATTTCTCCACAGAACGTATTACCTATTAATTTCAATATCAGTTTAAATAGTTTTAACGTACCCTTTTTAATATAAAAATAGCATATGTAAATAGTTTTCTTTCATAGGAATGACAGTTATTTTTATGCTTTGTATGTTTTTGAAGCTGATTTGCCCAGGTACACCACAATTTAATCTACTTTTAAAATCTTCATTTGGGACTGCAATCTAATATGAAGTAAACATCAATATTTATATACAGCTTAGTTTACCGAATAAAGATGACAGCCATAGTTCTAAAGCAAGGACATATTTTGGTCTAAGTCAACTAAGTTTGGTCTAAGTCAACTAAGTCCACTAGGGCATTAGGATTTGGAGAGTACTGCACATTTGAGAGATTTGTCCTATGGGAATGATGCCTTCACACTCCTCCCAATTATTTATTTATTAATCTTATTAGAATCAATGATCCCTGGTTATCTAGTGGGGTTGCATGATCCCTCCATATGTCTCTGACCTTCTGATGTAAGAAACAGACAAAGCAAATATCAGATAAAATTATTTGGACTTGGAGGGTTCAGTGGGTAGCATATTGAAAACCTAGCATAGCACAAAAACTAGATACACTAATGTTGTAAAGACAATTGGTGAGACAAGAAAAAACAACTGAAATAAAATGGTATAATATTGATTCTAGTATTGGAAACTAATAGCTCACAAAATTCATTTTTGCTAGTCATAAACTCACAAAACTAATATGATAAGTTGTGTTACATCTTTTTTTTATCACAGTTGATTTCTTAGTATTGTTTCATTCTCCTAAAATTAAATAATTAATTAAAACAGATGATTTTTTTGTTTTTTTTTAAACTTGAGTCAGGTGCTATATACTGTCCAAAAATGAATTTCACCATGCTATGACTTTCCAACCTGTTTGTAGAAAAAATATGTTGGTAAGAGTTACAGTCAGTCGAATAAGATCAGTCAAAGTATGTCTAATGAATAAAAAAAATAATATTAATTAATTATTTAATTAATTAATTAAACTTACTTGGGTTAAACTGGAAAAGACCAGTCTTTCAGTAGACTTACATTAACGTTATTCTGTTTGGCTGTAAAACATTTGTTTAATTTAATAGGACCTGAATTCATACAAAATCAGTTGAAACTGACTGAAATAGTGGCTAGCACACAGCTGAAGCACAAACACATACTCAATAAAAATATAATAAAAGTATTTTTAAAATACAATAATAAGTATTTTAAATGTAAAATATGTATCTTATGCATAATTTTATAAAATAAGTTAAATTAAATATTATGCTTGGTATTATATTTATGTAATTTAAAATTATTATTTCTAAATTGAATATATAATTATATTTTGAATATACTATTACTGTATTGAATTATCGTATCTACAGCAATTTTAAGGAGAATGTTATTAATTTTTTTTAATTAGTCCTCCCAATCCAAATTGACCTAATAATGTTTGGCACCTCTTTTTGTTAGGTTCTTAATGGGACAATAAAGTCAAAATTAAACTTTCTTGATTCAGATAGGGCATGCAATGTAAAACAATTTCCCAGTGTATTTTTATCATCAAATTTGCTTTGTTAGTCTCATAGGCTGATTTCTAAGACCTTGAAGGCCACCTCTTATCTCAGTGCATTTTGAGCTATTTATAGCTAGACAGCGCATGTGTGGCATATAGATAACATTGCGGTGCTCACTCTTGTGGGGTTACGCATGAATCAACATTAATTAGCTAAAATGCAAGTTTGTAAAAAAGCACTGAGATAAGGGGGCAGTCTGCAGAGGTTTAGCTACAAGGTAATCACGAGGTAAAAAATGTATTACTATAACAGTGTTGTTTAGCAAAACTGGGGAATGGGTAATAAAGGGATTATCTATATTTTTAAACAATAACATTTTTAAGTAGACTGTATTTCTCTTCTTTATTGTGTTCAAAATGATCAATTTTAAATTCTGGATTGTATTCAATTATTTACATATAATTTCTTTAAGATTTGCAATTTTAAATAGCTGATTTTTGCCTGCTGAAATCACCACCTATACTGAAATTATAAATACTACAATATTCTAAATAGAATAGCTATGTAAACAAGCGGAAGCAATAGAAAGTTACCTCACAGTGAGAATGTGAGATATAGTCCAGTACATTTGAAAAGGTTTTCGTTCAGCAGCTTTTAATGCAATTAACTTTTGCCACCTTATCAAAGTATGTTGCCCAATTAAGCCTTAAAGGGACAGTATACACCTATTTTCATATAGTACATGTAATAGATAATACTATAAAGAAGAATATACACAAATACTGATATAAAAATCCAGTATAAAACCTTTTAAAACTCACTTAGCAGCATCCAGTTTAGCACTGTTAATGGGGTTAGACTGAGACACCCACTGAGAAGGGCTGGGAAAGCAGAACTGGCAGACACCCCCCCCCCCCCCGAACCCCCTCTCATGCATATGAAAAGACACATTACAAAACCATGGCTCTGTAGACATCAGTATAAATCTAAAAATGTGGGTCTTGGTTAGGAATCTGAAAATCAGCACAATGTTTTTTTTAAAAAAAAAAAAACTAAACATTGTTACAAAACACTCCCAGATGGGATATATAAATGGATCATCTACAAAACATTTATGCAAAGAAAAACGTATTGTCCAATGTCCCTTTAACTATAGAAAGTTTTTTATTTGATTATTGAAGAAGTTGTCTGGATTTAATAACTCAGTGTCAAGCAAGTATGTTGTGGATAGCAGACATTGCAGATTTTTTTTACAAGGTTCACTTGAACAGACATGGCTGTGCAGTCATATAGGTAAAAGGGTGAGGTTAACAGATCTATTTCACAAACATAAATATACACAGAAACACCAGCAGTAGGGTTCAGTAATCAATGTTCAATCTAATGATTCATTACAGAAAGTATATGGGAGAATATCATTGGTCAGTGTCAAATTAATCTTTCATTTATAGATTGCACCTGCCTTAGATTGTCAGTTTAAACCTTTAATATCTCATTATTCTGCAGATCATCTAATAAATATTACCCTGCAAAGAAAAAAGAAAACCCTTTTGTGAAATAACTAAAACCTGCCCCAATGTAGAAATGTGAAATACTTTTAGCAGAGATGGTCCAGAGGACCTTTGTAAATGTAAGTTCTTTATGAGTCCCGTGATACAGGTCATGATAACCAGGGGATAGCTGGGAGGTTATTTACACTGATAATGAGCTTGTGGATTATTCCTTGTGCATTAAACACAGACATGCAGCCAGAATTTATTTTCTTTGCATTTAAATATAACAATGTACATAATTATACAAATCTCCCACCTTAAACCATATATAAAGTATATATATATATATACATACATACAATATAAATAACATAAATATGTTTTGTGCAGAATTCCCCTTTGCCTTTAAGGTTTGCTGTGAACCTAAAGAATTGACTTGTCTATGCTAAGTCGGTTAAAATGAGTTGTTTAACTAAAATATCCAACTTGCTTAAAGAAACATCCACAAATAACCAACTTGCAAAGGATTCTCAAATCCAGCGACTGGATATCATATTCTGCACCCTGCGACTTGCTATGTTTAGGGCTGAAATACACAGACTTCTTTACTGCTTCATGATATTAAAGGGACGCTGAACCCAATTTTTAGGTTCAGCACACTGGACAGCGCTTGCTTATTGGAGGCTGACATTTACCCAGCAATAAGCAAGCATAACCCAGGTTCCTATGCATCACATTCTTGCTTTTTAAATAAAGATAGCAAGAGAACAAAGAAAAATTGATAATAGGAGTAAATTAGAAAGTTGCGTAAAATTGCATGCTCTATCTGAATCATGGAAATAAAAAACTTGGTTTTAGTGTCCCTTTGAAGGCTTTGCTAGTGACAAATTAATCCTTCAAAACTATCATATAACTGATTTTGGCTGTAAATATAAATAATTATTATATTACAGACAAAATGGGTAACATAATAACTGCAGATTTTATTTGTCACTGACAGAAAGCATTAAGATTAAAATGAATGGTAATTTTAATGGATACTGTGAAGCAAATCCCAGGGTGCAGTGTTTGCTACATGATATACCGTACATCTACATGATATACCGTACATACAATCAGATCAGCTAAAGTTGGGATTGGTTTAAAAACTGTATTTCTTTCATAGAATAGACCGACTTTATCCCAAGTCGCAAAATTACGTTTTAATAACTTTAGCCTATTGTTTTCCAGGTTGACAATCGGTTTTAACTGAAAAAAATAATCTTACAATACACCATTGCTATATAATTTAGTTTTCAAATCCTAATAAACCTCAACACTAAATTGGTAGGAAACTTCATAAACTTACAATGACTATATACTAACTATACTAACTATATACTAACTATACTAACTATATACTAATTATACTAACTATATACTAACTATACTAACTATATACTAATTATACTAACTATATACTAACTATACTAACTATACTAACTATATACTAATTATACTAACTATATACTAACTATACTAACTATATACTAATTATACTAACTATATACTAACTATACTAACTATATACTAACTATATACTAATTATACTAACTATATACTAACTATACTAACTATATACTAATTATACTAACTATATACTAACTATACTAACTATACTAACTATATACTAACTATACTAACTATATACTAATTATACTAACTATATACTAACTATACTAACTATATACTAACTATGTACTAACTATATACTAATTATACTAACTATATACTAACAATATACTAACTATACTAACTATATACTAACTATGTACTAACTATATACTAATTATACTAACTATACTATGTACTAACTATATACTAACTATACTAACTATACTAACTATATACTAACTATATACTAACTATATACTAACTATACTAACTATATACTAACTATATACTAACTAAATACTAACTATACTAACTATATACTATCTATATACTAACTATATACTAAATATATACTAACTATACACTAACTATATACTAACTATACTAACTATATACTAACTATACTAACTATATACTAACTATTTACTAACTATATACTAACTATACTAACTATATAGTAACTATATACTAACTATACTAACTATATACTAACTATACTAACTATATACTAACTATATACTAACTATACTAACTATATACTAACTATATACTAACTATATACTAACTATATACTAACTATACTAACTATATACTAACTATATACTAACTATATACTAACTATACTAACTATATACTAACTATATACTAATTATACTAACTATATACTAACTATACTAACTATATACTAACTACGTACTAACTATATACTAATTATACTAACTATATACTAACTATACTATGTACTAACTATATACTAACTATACTAACTATATACTAACTATATACTAACTATACTAACTATATACTAACTATATACTAAATATATACTAACTATATACTAACTATACTAACTATATACTAACTATATACTAACTATACTAACTATATACTAACTATATACTAACTATATACTAACTATACTAACTATATACTAACTATATGCTAACTATACTAACTATATACTAACTATACTAACTATATACTAACTATATACTAACTATATACTAACTATACTAACTATATACTAACTATACTATGTACTATGTACTAACTATATACTAACTATATACTAACTATATACTAACTATACTAACTATATACTAACTATACTAACTATGTACTAACTATATACTAACTATATACTAACTATATACTAACTATACTAACTATATACTAACTATACTAACAAGCAATTTAGGGCATTTGTAGAAACAAAATAACATTTTATTAAACATTTATTTATGGCGTTTGGAGCGTTTCTTGCAGAATTAGTTTACACCAGAGTTGTTATTATGATGATTATAATCCACATTTACAGGAAGTAAAGCTCTTTGTACCACAAAATCATCTATGTACATTATTGCTAAATCATTCATGTGGTCTTCAGCAGACCGTGCCAAGCAAGTGCCCAATAATACCCCACCGTGCCAAGCATGTGCCCAATAACACCCCACCGTGCCAAGCATGTGCCCAATAATACACCACCCTGCCAAGCATGTGCCCAATAATACACCACCATGCCAATCATGTGCCCAATAATACACCACCCTGCCAATCATGTGCCCAATAATACACCACCATGCCAATCATGTGCCCAATAATACACCACCCTGCCAATCATGTGCCCAATAATACACCACCCTGCCAAGCATGTGCCCAATAATACACCACCCTGCCAATCATGTGCCCAATAATACCCCACCATGCCAAGCATGTGCCCAATAATACACCACCATGCCAAGCATGTGCCCAATAATACCCCACCCTGCCAATCATGTGCCCAATAATACCCCACTGTGCCAATCATGTGCCCAATAATACACCACCATGCCAAGCATGTGCCCAATAATACACCACCATGCCAAGCATGTGTCCAATAATACACCACCATGCCAAGCATGTGTCCAATAATACACCACCATACCAATCATGTGCCCAATAATACACTACCCTGCCAAGCATGTGCCCAATAATATACCACCCTGCCAAGCATGTGCCCAATAATATACCACCCTGCCAAGCATGTGGCCAATAATACACCACCCTGCCAAGCATGTGGCCAATAATATACCACCCTGCCAAGCATGTGGCCAATAATACACCACCCTGCCAAGCATGTGGCCAATAATACACCACCCTGCCAAGCATGTGCCCA
>NC_069508.1:208475613-208599392 GCF_027579735.1 Bombina bombina
ATACAGAGATGCTCATCAAACCTCTTGTGAGTACTAGGAAAACGCTGGGTGTAAATGTTATCATCTGGCAGCTGCAGGGCAGTTTGCTTACATTTTCTTCAAAAATATTTTGTTTACAGTAAACGCTGGTCATGGGCAAACAATGGTTCCATTTTTAATGCTTGTTCAAGAAAATGATATACGGCCCTTGAAATACAGACGTCCATTCATGCAGTGATGCTCTTTATAAAGTTGTTTTAAGAAGATGTTGTACATATAAAGTAAATAAATTTTACGCTTAGCCATGTGATGATAATGTGACATTCCAGCTCTATTAAGCCACAGAATGGTCATGGGTTTCAATTGCTGGGCAGAACTAATTAAAAGTAATCATGGAAAACCACATCCAAAAATCATTGCACGGAGGCAGAATACCATGTTTTTGTCTTATATTTTCCCACTGTTTATACAAATGTGTTATTTTTTCACTTCAATACCGCTTTTGCAATACACAGTTTAGGAATCTCAGACTTTTTCATTTTTTAAGGTTTCAATGCACAGAGACTGATTAAACATAACATGATAGATAGATATATGTAATGCTAGCTAGATATCTAGTAGACATTAATTTTATAATAAATACAAAAAATTTCCCTTTTTTTGTATCTGTCAGAAATACAATAAATAAGCAATCAGTTTAAAGAGTCAACGAATGAGCAAATGCATATGACCAAAAAAATGTGAATTCACTCATGCAGTTAAAATCATTACTCTAAAAAGCATGAAAGGCAAGTAGACATGAATGACTTCAGATTGACTAATAATTGCACACCTTGTCAGCCTCTAAGTATGTCAATTTCACTTTTGCTGTTGCCCAATCCTTAAACCCATTAACAAAAATAATAATAAAAACCCCCAGCAATTTTTGTGCTCCTACTAACTTGCAGCAGTAGCACTAGCAAGTACTTTAACTTTTATTATGTATAAGCTAGGAAATAGCGGGTTAACAGATTTTTGTTAATACATTCTGAAAAATCTCATGAGTAAATATCTTCCTAAACAAATGTTGAACGTGTGTTATATATATATTTATATAGACACAAACACACAACTAAACATGTTTGCAAATTAAATTGTGACCATGAAGTGTTAAACTGTGTAGCTGAAATAGGCCTTTTTTTAAACATCTTTCATTGCCCAAGAGAGCCACAACTATAAATTCTGAATTGCTTCTAGAAAACGTAGCAAGCGGAAATAAATATTGAATTTTGTGTTAAAGTGCTGGAATCAACAGAAGTTCCAGTTATTTCCAAATTCCCTTTCCATAAGTTTTGTGAAACAAGGCTGCTACTGCTGACTGTGGGCTCTGACTCTGAATACTATCTTATGCGACTTTCCCTGGCAAGGTTAGACCTCTCAAGGGTCGTGATATATGCTATGCACTTGTCTCTTGAGCAGAATATAACTCCATCTAAACTGCTATTAAATCATGGATCTTTAACTGTTCCTGACACTAGAACCCATGAAAAGTGCTCAACAAGTGCAGAGATTACCCAGAGAATCAGGTGCATCACAAAACATATGGGGACTCCCCCGCAGGAGGTAAAATAGATCTTTACAAAACGCTAATCCACCCACAACACCTTAAAGGAAGAACACGAGACTGAAATAGCTGTTTATAGACACAAAGACGCACAAACTAATTCATTGCTGACGCCATTTGCTAAAGAGGTTTTGATTTACTGCATTATTTGGTTAAACTAAGGGAATTCTTGTTTGCATTGAACTCGTCATTTTATGTCATTGGAGATTTTAGCACATCTCAATATCTCAATTTAGAAATATCTGTTTCGTTACTTATCTTTTGCACTTACCTTTTATAACATTTTATTTCAATATCTCCATTGTCTTTGCTTCGTACACTAAAAGAAGAAAAACAAAAACAGATTACTGATATTTTTTATGCAACAGAAATTAATCTGCACAAAAAAAAACGTTTTTGCTGTTGCCAATTAGGGATAAGTAGAATGATCTCCTGAACCTGTCAAGCAATCACTGTGCAGCATGTTGCAAAGCAGTGGGAAAACAACAAATTACGGGAAAGCAAGTGATTTACAATATTTATTTATTATACATAATTACACATTTTGTCAGAATTAAATGTTAGTTTAAAAGGAGCATAAAACGGCACAAAGCAAATATCCTTTGTTAGAGCAATATATCATTACACTATAGTATTGCCTGCACATAACTATGCAAAGTCGCTTCCAGAACAACAATGCACTACTACTGGGAGCTAGATAAACACATCTGGTGAGCGAATGGCAAGAACTGTATGCATATAGTCACCATTCACCATCTAGCTCTGCTCTTCACCCTACCTATCTATGCTTTTCAACAATGGATACCAAGAAAACTAAAGGGAAAGTAAGGTCAAATATAAAATTCAGATAGAGTATTACATTTTAAACAACTTTACAATTTACTTCTATTATCTCTTGGTATCCTTTGTTGAAAAACATAATTTATGTAAGAACTTACCTGATAAATTCATTTCTTTCATATTAGCAAGAGTCCATGAGCTAGTGACGTATGGGATATACATTCCTACCAGGAGGGGCAAAGTTTCCCAAACCTCAAAATGCCTATAAATACACCCCTCACCACACCCACAATTCAGTTTAACGAATAGCCAAGAAGTGGGGTGATAAAAAAGTGCGAAAGCATATAAAATAAGGAATTGGAATAATTGTGCTTTATACAAAAATCATAACCACCCCAAAAAAAGGGCGGGCCTCATGGACTCTTGCTAATATGAAAGAAATGAATTTATCAGGTAAGTTCTTACATAAATTATGTTTTCTTTCATGTAATTAGCAAGAGTCCATGAGCTAGTGACGTATGGGATAATGACTACCCAAGATGTGGATCTTTCCACGCAAGAGTCACTAGAGAGGGAGGGATAAAATAAAGACAGCCAATTCCTGCTGAAAATAATCCACACCCAAAATAAAGTTTAATGAAAAACATAAGCAGAAGATTCAAACTGAAACCGCTGCCTGAAGTACTTTTCTACCAAAAACTGCTTCAGAAGAAGAAAATACATCAAAATGGTAGAATTTAGTAAAAATATGCAAAGAGGACCAAGTTGCTGCTTTGCAAATCTGATCAATCGAAGCTTCATTCCTAAATGCCCAGGAAGTAGAAACTGACCTAGTAGAATGAGCTGTAATCCTTTGAGGCGGAGTTTTACCCGACTCAACATAGGCAAGATGAATTAAAGATTTCAACCAAGATGCCAAAGAAATGGCAGAAGCTTTCTGGCCTTTTCTAGAACCAGAAAAGATAACAAATAAACTAGAAGTTTTTCGGAAAGACTTAGTAGCTTCAACATAATATTTCAAAGCTCTAACAACATCCAAAGAATGCAATGATTTCTCCTTAGAATTCTTAGGATTAGGACATAATGAAGGAACCACAATTTCTCTACTAATGTTGTTAGAATTCACAACTTTAGGTAAAAATTCAAAAGAAGTTCGCAACACTGCCTTATCCTGATGAAAAATCAGAAAAGGAGACTCACAAGAAAGAGCAGATAATTCAGAAACTCTTCTGGCAGAAGAGATTGCCAAAAGGAACAAAACTTTCCAAGAAAGTAATTTAATGTCCAATGAATGCATAGGTTCATACGGAGGAGCTTGAAGAGCCCCCAGAACCAAATTCAAACTCCAAGGAGGAGAAATTGACTTAATGACATGTTTTATACGAACCAAAGCTTGTACAAAACAATGAATATCAGGAAGATTAGCAATCTTTCTGTGAAAAAGAACAGAAAGAGCAGAGATTTGTCCTTTCAAAGAACTTGCGGATAAACCTTTATCTAAACCATCCTGAAGAAACTAAAATTCTCGGAATTCTAAAAGAATGCCAAGAAAAATGATGAGAAAGACACCAAGAAATATAAGTCTTCCAGACTCTATAATATATCTCTCTGGATACAGATTTACGAACCTGTAACATAGTATTAATCACAGAGTCAGAGAAACCTCTTTGACCAAGAATCAAACGTTCAATCTCCATACCTTTAAATTTAAGGATTTGAGATCCTGATGGAAAAAAGGACCTTGCGACAGGTCTGGTCGTAGCGGAAGAGTCCACGGATGGCAAGAGGCCATCCGGACAAGATCCGCATACCAAAACCTGTGAGGCCATGCCGGAGCTACCAGCAGAACAAACGAGCATTCCTTCAGAATCTTGGAGATTACTCTTGGAAGAAGAACTAGAGGCGGAAAGATATAAGCAGGATGATACTTCCAAGGAAGTGATAATGCATCCACTGCTTCCGCCTGAAGATCCCGGGATCTGGACAGATACCTGGGAAGTTTCTTGTTTAGATGAGACGCCATCAGATCTATTTCTGGAAGCTCCCACATTTGAACAATCTGAAGAAATACCTCTGGGTGAAGAGACCATTCGCCCGGATGCAACGTTTGGCGACTGAGATAATCCGCTTCCCAATTGTCTATACCTGGGATATGAACCGCAGAGATTAGACAGGAGCTGGATTCCGCCCAAACCAGAATTCGAGATACTTCTTTCATAGCCAGAGGACTGTGAGTCCCTCCTTGATGATTGATGTATGCCACCGTAGTGACATTGTCTGTCTGAAAACAAATGAACGATTCTCTCTTCAGAAGAGGCCAAGACTGAAGAGCTCTGAAAATTGCAAGGAGTTCCAAAATATTGATCGGTAATCTCACCTCCTGAGATTCCCAAACTCCTTGTGCCGTCAGAGATCCCCACACAGCTCCCCAACCTGTGAGACTTGCATCTGTTGAAATTACAGTCCAGGTCGGAAGCACAAAAGAAGCCCCCTGAATTAAACGATGGTGATCTGTCCACCACGTTAGAGAGTGTCGTACAATCGGTTTTTAAGATATTAATTGAGATATCTTTGTGTAATCCTTGCACCATTGATTCAGCATACAGAGCTGAAGAGGTCGCATGTGAAAACGAGCAAAGGGGATCGCGTCCGATGCAGCAGTCATAAGACCTAGAATTTCCATGCATAAGGCTACCGAAGGGAATGATTGTGACTGAAGGTTTCGACAAGCTGAAATCAATTTTAGACGTCTCTTGTCGGTTAAAGACAGAGTCATGGACACTGAATCTATCTGGAAACCCAGAAAGGTTACCCTTGTCTGAGGAATCAATGAACTTTTTTGGTGAATTGATCCTCCAACCATGATCTTGAAGAAACAACACAAGTCGATTCGTATGAGATTCTGCTAAATGTAAAGACTGAGCAAGTACCAAGATATCGTCCAAATAAGGAAATACCACAATACCCTGTTCTCTGATTACAGACAGAAGGGCACCGAGAACCTTTGTAAAAATTCTTGGAGCTGTAGCTAGGCCAAACGGCAGAGCCACAAACTGGTAATGCTTGTCCAGAAAAGAGAATCTCAGGAACTGATAATGATCTGGATGAATCGGAATATGCAGATATGCATCCTGTAAATCTATTGTGGACATAAAATGCCCTTGCTGAACAAAAGGCAAGATAGTCCTTACAGTTACCATTTTGAACGTTGGTATCCTTACATAACGATTCAATATTTTTAGGTCCAGAACTGGTCTGAAGGAATTCTCCTTCTTTGGTACAATGAAGAGATTTGAATAAAACCCCATCCCCTGTTCCAGAACTGGAACTGGCATAATTACTCCAGCCAACTCTAGATCTGAAACACAATTCAGAAATGCTTGAGCTTTCACTGGACTTACTGGGACACGGGAAAGAAAAAATCTCTTTGCAGGAGGTCTCATCTTGAAACCAATTCTGTACCCTTCTGAAACAATGTTCTGAATCCAAAGATTGTGAACAGAATTGATCCAAATTTCCTTGAAAAAACGTAACCTGCCCCCTACCAGCTGAGCTGGAATGAGGGCCGCACCTTCATGTGGACTTAGAAGCAGGCTTTGCCTTTCTAGAAGGCTTGGATTTATTCCAGACTGGAGATGGTTTCCAAACTGAAACTGCTCCTGAGGATGAAGGATCAGGCTTTTGTTCTTTGTTGAAACGAAAGGAACGAAAACGATTATTAGCCCTGTTTTTACCCTTAGATATTTTATCCTGTGGTAAAAAAGTTCCTTTCCCACCAGTAACAGTTGAGATAATAGAATCCAACTGAGAACCAAATAATTTGTTACCCTGGAAAGAAATGGAAAGTAGAGTTGATTTAGAAGCCATATCAGCATTCCAAGTTTTAAGCCATAAAGCTCTTCTAGCTAAAATAGCTAGAGACATAAACCTGACATCAACTCTGATAATATCAAAAATGGCATCACAGATAAAATTATTAGCATGCTGAAGAAGAAGAATAATATTATGAGAAGCATGATCTGTTACTTGTTGCGCTAAAGTCTCCAACCAAAAAGTTGAAGCTGCAGCAACATCAGCCAAAGATATAGCAGGTCTAAGAAGATTACCTGAATACAGATAAGCTTTTCTTAGAAAGGATTCAATTTTCCTATCTAAAGGATCTTTAAACGAAGTACCATCTGACGTAGGAATAGTAGTACGTTTAGCAAGGGTAGAAATAGCCCCATCGACTTTAGGGATTTTGTCCCAAAATTCTAATCTGTCAGACGGCACAGGATATAATTGCTTAAAACGTTTAGAAGGAGTAAATGAATTACCCAATTTATCCCATTCTCTGGAAATTACTTCAGAAATAGCATTAGGAACAGGAAAAACTTCTGGAATAACCACAGGAGATTTAAATACCTTATCTAAACGTTTAGAATTAGTATCAAGAGGACCAGAATCCTCTATTTCTAAAGCAATTAGTACTTCTTTAAGTAAAGAACGAATAAATTCCATTTTAAATAAATATGAAGATTTATCAGCATCAATCTCTGAGACAGAATCCTCTGAACCAGAAGAGTCATCAGAATCAGAATGATGATGTTCATTTAAAAATTCATCTGAAGAGAGAGAAGTTTTAAAAGATTTTTTATGTTTACTAGAAGGAGAAATAACAGACATAGCCTTCTTGATGGATTCAGAAACAAAATCTCTTATGTTATCAGGAACATTCTGCACCTTAGATGTTGAAGGAACTGCAACAGGCAATGGTACATTACTAAAGGAAATATTATCTGCTTTAACAAGTTTGTCATGACAATTAATACAAACAACAGCCGGAGGAATAGCTACCAAAAGTTTACAGCAGATACACTTAGCTTTGGTAGTTCCAGCACTAGACAGCGATTTTCCTGAAGTATCTTCTGACTCAGATGCAACGTGAGACATCTTGCAATATGTAAGAGAAAAAACAACATATAAAGCAAAATTGATCAAATTCCTTAAATGACAGTTTCAGGAATGGGAAAAAATGCCAATAAACAAGCTTCTAGTAACCAGAAGCAAAGAAAAAATGAGACTGAAATAATGTGGAGACAAAAGCGACGCCCATATTTTTTGGCGCCAAATAATACGCCCACATTATTTGGCGCCTAAATGCTTTTTGGCGCCAAAAATGACGCCACATCCGGAACGCCGACATTTTTGGCGCAAAAGGACGTCAAAAAATGACGCAACTTCCGGCGACACATATGACGCCGGAAACAGAAAAGATTTTTTGCGCCAAAAAAGTCTGCGCCAAGAATGACGCAATAAAATGAAGCATTTTCAGCCCCCGCGAGCCTAACAGCCCACAGGGAAAAAAAGTCAAATTTTTAAGGTAAGAAAAAATGATTGATTTAAATGCATTATCCCAAATATGAAACTGACTGTCTGAAAATAAGGAATGTTGAACATTCTGAGTCAAGGCAAATAAATGTTTGAATACATATATTTAGAACTTTATAAATAAAGTGCCCAACCATAGCTTAGAGTGTCACAGAAAATAAGATTTACTTACCCCAGGACACTCATCTACATGTTTGTAGAAAGCCAAACCAGTACTGAAACGAGAATCAGCAGAGGTAATGGTATATATAAGAGTATATCGTCGATCTGAAAAGGGAGGTAAGAGATGAATCTCTACGACCGATAACAGAGAACCTATGAAATAGACCCCGTAGAAGGAGATCACTGCATTCAAATAGGCAATACTCTCCTCACATCCCTCTGACATTCACTGCACGCTGAGAGGAAAACCGGGCTCCAACTTGCTGCGGAGCGCATATCAACGTAGAATCTAGCACAAACTTACTTCACCACCTCCATAGGAGGCAAAGTTTGTAAAACTGAATTGTGGGTGTGGTGAGGGGTGTATTTATAGGCATTTTGAGGTTTGGGAAACTTTGCCCCTCCTGGTAGGAATGTATATCCCATACGTCACTAGCTCATGGACTCTTGCTAATTACATGAAAGAAAGCATACCTAGGTATTCTTATGAGCATCAATGCACTACTAAAAGTTATTTGCCGATTGGTGACTACACATATATGCCTTTTGTCATTGGCTCACCAGATGTGTTCAGCTAGCTCCCAGAAGTGCACTGCTGCTCCTTCAACAAAAGGATACCAAGAGAATCAAGCACATTTGATAATAGAAGTAGTTTTTAAATTGTATGTCCCTTTAATTATTCTGGTTGACTTATGCAGCAGAATCGTTAACATAAATAAAAAGAACCAGCTCTGTAACCTCACTGGTTATCATATTTTTATACAAGATTCTGTTTTACGACATATAATGATTTCCTTAACCCTTACTTTACAAGCTCTAGCAAAGACATAGGGCTAGATCACAAGTGGAGCGCTAATTTATCACGTGACCGCCATTACAAGTTGCTGGTTATTGCGGCAGCGAGTTTGCGGCAGCGAGTTTGCGGTAGCAATTAAGCATCATCATCAAGATCAGATCGCTGGTAAATTTTCTAAATGTCTCCCAAATGCCCCCAAAATCAAGGGTTATATATTGTTTAATAAAGTAACTGCAATAAGCTGTTTTTGGGGGCTAAAGTCGGCGGCTGTGGGTGCTAGGGGAAAAAAAAAACAGCACAAAAAGTGCCTTTATATTTCGGATTATCGGAACTATATGTTCCCAGTAAATATATGTACATGCTTACATACATATATATTTACAATTTGCTGCCATCTCTGCGCGACTTACCCCCTTCGCTGCACTAGGTTCTCATGCCGTATCTGACGATATGAGAACGAGGCTCCCATTGGAGCCTATGGAAGCCCGCTTTCGTGAGCGCAATGCTTAACTTGTAATATTATATTGAAACATTAGTATAGGTCAGTGAAATGCCGTATACAAACTGTACGATAAACTGTAACCCGTGGTTACTGAACAACACTGAAGTAAGAAACACAACGGATCAACTAAAACACTGGAAACATCTTATTAAAGGGACATTATACTATAAAATTGTTTTTCCCTTAAAGTGTTTCCAATTACTTTTTTTACCAACTGCAGAGTATAAAATGTATGAGATATTTGCTTTTTTAAGGCTTATTTGTGTATATGAATTAGCTGATTTTGTGTTTTGAAGCCACAACCTAATAAAATGGGTTGAGCTTATAGGTATAATCAGATCTCATTACTTTATCACATTGTGTACATATACATGTGTTTGTATCTTATATCTGTAGGTATAATCAGATCTCATTACTGTATCACATTATGTACATATACATGTGTCTTTATCTTATATCTGTAGGTATAATCAGATCTCATTACTGTATCACATTGTGTACATATACATGTGTCTTTATCTTATATCTGTAGGTATAATCAGATCTCATTACTGTATCACACTGTGTACATATACATGTGTCTGTATCTTATATCTGTAGGTATAATCAGATCTCATTACTGTATCACACTGTGTACATATACATGTGTCTGTATCTTATATCTGTAGGTATAATCAGATCTCATTACTGTATCACATTGTGTACATATACATGTGTCTTTATCTTATATCTGTAGGTATAATCAGATCTCATTACTGTATCATACTGTGTACATATACATGTGTCTTTATCTTATATCTGTAGGTATAATCAGATCTCATTACTGTATCACACTGTGTGCATATACATGTGTTTATCTTGTATCTGTAGGTATAATCAGATCTCATTACTGTATCACATTGTGTACATATACATGTGTCTGTATCTTATATATGTAGGTATAATCAGATCTCATTACTGTATCACATTGTGTACATATACATGTGTCTGTATCTTATATCTGTAGGTATAATCAGATCTCATTACTGTATCACACTGTGTGCATATACCTGCTTCTTTATCTTATATCTGTAGGTATAATCAGATCTCATTACTTTATCACATTGTGTACATATACATGTGTATGTATCTTATATCTGTAGGTATAATCAGATCTCATTACTGTATCACATTGTGTACATATACATGTGTCTGTATCTTATATCTGTAGGTATAATCAGATCTCATTACTGTATCACACTGTGTACATATACATGTGTCTTTATCTTATATCTGTAGGTATAATCAGATCTCATTACTGTATCACACTGTGTACATATACATGTGTCTGTATCTTATATCTGTAGGTATAATCAGATCTCATTACTGTATCACATTGTGTACATATACATGTGTCTGTATCTTATATCTGTAGGTATAATCAGATCTCAGTACTGTATCACATTGTGTACATATACATGTGTCTTTATCTTATATCTGTAGGTATAATCAGATCTCATAACTTTATCACATTGTGTACATATACATAGAAACATAGATATTGATGGCAGATAAGAGCCATAGGCCCAGCAAGTCTGCCCCGACCTTACCTAACAGTATAAACATATCTAGTACGTAGGATAGCCTTATGCTTGTCCCATGCATTTTTAAAGTCCCCCACAGTGTTTAGCTTGAGCTCATGACCCCTTGTTCTTGAATTTTCCATTTTATGTAAAATACCCACAGCCTCAGTTTTACTAAACCCTTTAATGTACTTGAAAGTTGCTATCATATCACCTCTTTCCCTTCTCTCCTCTAAGCTATACATATTTAGGTTATTGAGCCTATCCTGGTAAGTTTTATTTTTTAGACCATGTATCATTTTGGTAGCCCTCCTTTGCACAGATTCAAGTTTTTTAATATCCTTCTGAAGATATGGCCTCCAGAACTGCACACAATACTCAAGATGAGGCCTAACTAATGATCTATAAAGTGGCATAAGAACCTTACTATTTCTGCTACAAATTGTTGTATATCACTTCTCATTTTGTCTACCCCCCTGGAACATCCACTCTGTTACAAATTTTTGTACTTTCCCCTGTAGCCCTTTGCTGATATCGCAGATAGATATGTTAAACAAAACAGGCCCCAGAACTGACCCCTGAGGAACACCACTAGTAACAGCCCCCTCTGCTGAATGAACTCCATTTACTAAGACACTTTGTTTTCTGTCCTTAAGCCAGCATTCCACCCAGTTCACAATTTTTTAATCTAGACCAAGGAGATACAGTTTGTGAATTAGTTTATTGTGTGGGACGGTGTCAAATGCTTTGCTGAAATCTAGATATGCTACATCAACTGCTCCACCCTTGTCTAATACTTTTGTTACATAATCAAAGAAGTCAATTAGATTAGTCTGACATGATCTCCCTGAAGTAAAACCATGCTGATTTTGGTCCTCTAAATTGTTTGTCTTTATGTAAGTCATAATTCTTTCTTTTAAGAGACTTTCCATTAATTTCCCTACTACTGAAGTTAAACTAACTGGCCTGTAGTTGCCAGATTCTTCTCTACTGCCCTTTTTATGAAGAGGTATTACATTTGCTATTCTCCAATCATCTGGGACAGCTCCTGTTAATAGTGACTGATTAAACAGATCAGTTAATGGGACAGTTAGCACTGATCAAAGTTCTTTTAAAACCCTTGGAGGAATATGATCAGGACTCACTGCCTTTTTAACATTTATTTTTGATAATGCTAACAAAACCTCATCCTCTGTAAAAAGATTACTGTTAAGCTTGTTTCTATTTTTCGTAGCATCCCTTTAATGTAGGCATTCTATCTTCACAATCTTTTGTGAAAACAGAACAGAAGTAATCATTGAGAAAGTCTGCAATTTGCTTATTTCCTTCTATTATTCTACCATCAACTGATTTCAATTTTACTATTCCTACCTTATTTTTTCTTCTTTCACTGATATATCTAAAGAATGTTTTGTCCCCATGTTTTACTGACTGTGCTATCTTCTCTTCTGCATGAGCTTTAACCTTCCTAATTAACTGCTTAGTCTTTTTATGTTGGAGTCTCCATATTTTCATATCATCATCTGCTTGTGTGTGTCTGTAATTTTTATAAGCTATCTTTTTTGTCTTTACAGCATGTGCTACTTCTTTGGAAAACCAAATTGGTTTCCGCTTTCTTTTACTTTTACAGACATGTCTAATACAGTGTGCGGTTGCATCTAAAATGGCACCTTTCACAAATTCCCACTGTTCTTGAACCCCTGTAATAAGAGTTTTCCCTTTTAAATAGTTTTTTAGGTATTCTCCCATTAATGAAAAATCTGCCGTCCAAAAGTCTAAAACTTTTGTTTTAGTCTGGGTGGACAGTTCCTGCACATTAATACTAAACCAAACAGATTGATGATCACTGGATCCTACATTCTCACCTACAGACACATCTGAAACTGTATCAATGTTTGTAAGTATTAGATCTAATATAGCTTCCTTACAAGTTGGTTCCTTAACTAATTGCTCAAGTGATTCCCCTAGCAGAGATTCAAGAATATACCTGCTTCTAGCTGATCTAGCAGAAGGAATCTTCCAGACTATATCTGGCAAATTAAAGTCACCCAGTACTATAACCTTACCCTTCATGGCCATTTTGGTTATTTCTTCTAATAACAGATTGTCCAGTTTTTCATCCTGCAATGGAGGCCTATATGCAACCCCTATTCTAAAAACATTTTTATCTCCAATTTCCAAAGTCACCCAAATACTTTCCAACTCATCATTTGTTCCTACAATTTCAGTAACCTTTATATTTTCATTTTTATACAGAGCAACTCCTCCACCTTTCTTTCCTACTCTGTTCTTTTTAAATAACCTGTATCCAGGTATGACTATATCCCAGTCATGAAAATCATTGTACCATGTTTCTATTATAGCTACTAAATACAAGTTGTCCCTAGTCATTATTGTACCATGTTTCTGCTATAGCTACTAAATACAAGTTGTCCCTAGTCATTATTGTACCATGTTTCTGTTATAGCTACTAAATACAAGTTGTCCCTAGTCATTATTGTACCATGTTTCTGTTATAGCTACTAAATACAAGTTGTCTCCAGTCATTATTGAACCATGTTTCTGTTATAGCTACTAAATACAAGTTGTCCCTAGTCATTATTGTACCACGTTTCTGTTATAGCTACTAAATACAAGTTGTCCCTAGTCATTATTGTACCATGTTTCTGTTATAGCTACTAAATACAAGTTGTCCCTAGTCATTATTGTACCATGTTTCTGTTATAGCTACTAAATACAAGTTGTCCCTAGTCATTATTGTACCATGTTTCTGTTATAGCTACTAAATACAAGTTGTCCCTAGTCATTATTGTACCATGTTTCTGTTATAGCTACTAAATACAAGTTGTCCCTAGTCATTATTGTACCATGTTTCTGTTATAGCTACTAAATACAAGTTGTCTAGTCATTATTGTACCATGTTTCTGTTATAGCTACTAAATACAAGTTGTCCCTAGTCATTATTGTACCATGTTTCTGTTATAGCTACTAAATACAAGTTGTCCCTAGTCATTATTGTACCACATTTCTGTTATAGCTACTAAATACAAGTTGTCCCTAGTCATTATTGTACCATGTTTCTGTTATAGCGACTAAATACAAGTTGTCCCTAGTCATTATTGTACCATGTTTCTGTTATAGCGACTAAATACAAGTTGTCCCTAGTCATTATTGTACCACGTTTCTGTTATAGCTACTAAATACAAGTTGTCCCTAGTCATTATTGTACCATGTTTCTGCTATAGCTACTAAATACAAGTTGTCTCCAGTCATTATTGAACCATGTTTCTGTTATAGCTACTAAATACAAGTTGTCCCTAGTCATTATTGTACCACGTTTCTGTTATAGCTACTAAATACAAGTTGTCCCTAGTCATTATTGTACCACGTTTCTGTTATAGCTACTAAATACAAGTTGTCCCTAGTCATTATTGTACCACGTTTCTGTTATAGCTACTAAATACAAGTTGTCCCTAGTCATTATTGTACCATGTTTCTGTTATAGCTACTAAATACAAGTTGTCCCTAGTCATTATTGTACCACGTTTCTGTTATAGCTACTAAATACAAGTTGTCCCTAGTCATTATTGTACCATGTTTCTGTTATAGCTACTAAATACAAGTTGTCCCTAGTCATTATTGTACCATGTTTCTGTTATAGCTACTAAATACAAGTTGTCTAGTCATTATTGTACCATGTTTCTGTTATAGCTACTAAATACAAGTTGTCCCTAGTCATTATTGTACCATGTTTCTGTTATAGCTACTAAATACAAGTTGTCCCTAGTCATTATTGTACCACGTTTCTGTTATAGCTACTAAATACAAGTTGTCCCTAGTCATTATTGTACCATGTTTCTGTTATAGCGACTAAATACAAGTTGTCCCTAGTCATTATTGTACCATGTTTCTGTTATAGCGACTAAATACAAGTTGTCCCTAGTCATTATTGTACCATGTTTCTGTTATAGCGACTAAATACAAGTTGTCCCTAGTCATTATTGTACCATGTTTCTGCTATAGCTACTAAATACAAGTTGTCCCTAGTCATTATTGTACCATGTTTCTGTCATAGCTACTAAATACAAGTTGTCCCTAGTCATTATTGTACCATGTTTCTGTCATAGCTACTAAATACAAGTTGTCCCTAGTCATTATTGTACCATGTTTCTGTTATAGCTACTAAATACAAGTTGTCCCTAGTCATTATTGTACCATGTTTCTGCTATAGCGACTAAATACAAGTTGTCCCTAGCCATTATTGTATTTAGTAGCTATAACAGAATCATGGTACAATAATGGCTAAGGACAACTTGTATTTAGTCGCTATAGCAGAAACATGGTACAATAATGACTAGGGACAACTTGTATTTTGTAGCTGTTACAAACTGCTATTTGTAACTAGCCCTTTAAATGGAAAATTGCCCTGCTTCCCTGGATTGTGGAGAAGCCTATTTGCCAGCCTCCTTCCTCATGACTATGGTCCCTGGAAGATTGTGCCCCTGAAAATGTATTAACTTTTATTGGGTGTGTATGGCCCTTTAAGAACCGTCTGGGGACATATTGTGACTTTGGTGAACAATGCCCCTTTAAGACTATGCCCCCAGACCTGTAAAATAACTTGTCCCTGGCTTTCTCCCACTTGGTTCAGTAAATAGGGCTTACTGAACCAAGTACCACACAGGCAGAGTGTTCCACAGAAAGGGAGCACTGTTACAAAAGCATTAGTTTTCATTGTGTGCCATTAAGTGCTATGTGACAGACCCTTCGGTCAGAACTAAAGAGTTAACTTTGTTCAGCTTCAAGAAGCTAGTTTCTAAATACAAGTTTGCTGGCATCAGCTCTAATTAAGTTTAGTGATAAACATTCCCATTGTCTAATCACCTCCAGAGTCAGACTGCTGTTGATAAGATGGACTGCATTGTTTTCTTGTGTGTAACTTGTTATCTGCGGAAGTAATGTAATTCTACTATGGCCTGTCAAAGGGCGTTGTCTCTCTATCTAAATGTATCAAATGTGTGATTGGGGATTGTATGCCTCCCCCTGAGAGTGTCCTTTTTTGCATGTAACCTCAATAAAAAGCAGGCTGTGTGTTCCAGCACATCAGACCTTTTCTGACCCTCTAACTTGCAGCCTTGACTCATGTTTGTAGGGGACAGCTATAATCACTACAGGGATTGCTATGCTCTATATACTCCCTTAGCTACTGAGCTCTTGTAAGAGCTCTTGTTCCTGATCCTGCTTCGCTCTACAGAAGGAAGAGGTTCACCTACTGGAGCCTGGTCGTAGGTCCAGAGCGCAGAGCAGACGGCGAGATACCAGCCCAGCAGCGGTGGTTCGTAGAGTCTGCATTACTTATGGTGGCTACGCAGTAGTTATGGTGTCTACGGTGCTGATGATCCTTTGGTGAGTGCTAGGAGCATCCTTTTCTACGGTCCTACTTCTAGCCAGCCTGGAGGCAACCGTAACAGTAGCTATAACAGAATCATGGTACAAGTTGTCCCTAGTCATTATTGTACCATGATTCTGCTATAGCTACTAAATACAAGTTGTCTCTAGTCATTATTGTACCATGTTTCTGTTATAGTGACTAAATACAAGTTGTCCCTAGTCATTATTGTACCATGTTTCTGCTATAGCGACTAAATACAAGTTGTCTCTAGTCATTATTGTACCATGTTTCTGTAATTGCTACTAAATACAAGTTGTCCCTGGTCATTATTGTACCATGTTTCTGTAATTGCTACTAAATACAAGTTGTCCCTGGTCATTATTGTACCATGTTTCTGTTATAGCTACTAAATACAAGTTGTCCCTAGTCATTATTGTACCATGTTTCTGTTATAGCTACTAAATACAAGTTGTCCCTAGTCATTATTGTACCATGATGCTGTTATAGCTACTAAATACAAGTTGTCCCTAGTCATTATTGTACCATGTTTCTGTTATAGCTACTAAATACAAGTTGTCCCTAGTCATTATTGTACCATGATGCTGTTATAGCTACTAAATACAAGTTGTCCCTAGTCATTATTGTACCATGTTTCTGTTATAGCTACTAAATACAAGTTGTCTCTAGTCATTAATGTACCATGTTTCTGTTATAGCTACTAAATACAAGTTGTCCCTAGTCATTATTGTACCATGATGCTGTTATAGCTACTAAATACAAGTTGTCCCTAGTCATTATTGTACCATGTTTCTGTTATAGCTACTAAATACAAGTTGTCCCTAGTCATTATTGTACCATGTTTCTGTTATAGCGACTAAATACAAGTTGTCCCTAGTCATTATTGTACCATGATGCTGTTATAGCTACTAAATACAAGTTGTCCCTAGTCATTATTGTACCATGTTTCTGTTATAGCTACTAAATACAAGTTGTCCCTAGTCATTATTGTACCATGTTTCTGTAATTGCTACTAAATACAAGTTGTCCCTAGTCATTATTGTACCATGTTTCTGTTATAGCTACTAAATACAAGTTGTCCCTAGTCATTATTGTACCAGGTTTCTGTTATAGCTACTAAATACAAGTTGTCCCTAGCCATTATTGTACCATGATGCTGTTATAGCTACTAAATACAAGTTGTCCCTAGTCATTATTGTACCATGTTTCTGTTATAGCGACTAAATACAAGTTGTCCCTAGTCATTATTGTACCATGTTTCTGTTATAGCTACTAAATACAAGTTGTCCCTAATCATTACTGTACCATGTTTCTGTTATAGCGACTAAATACAAGTTGTCCCTAGTTATTATTGTACCATGTATGTTATAGCTACTAAATACAAGTTGTCCCTAGTCATTATTGTACCATGTATGTTATAGCTACTAAATACAAGTTGTCCCTAGTCATTATTGTACCATGTATGTTATAGCTACTAACTACAAGTTGTCCCTAGTCATTATTGTACCATGTTTCTGTTATAGCTACTAACTACAAGTTGTCCCTAGTCATTATTGTACCATGTTTCTGTTATAGCTACTAAATACAAGTTGTCCCTAGTCATTATTGTACCATGTATGTTATAGCTACTAAATACAAGTTGTCTCTAGTAATTACTGTACCATGTATGTTATAGCTACTAACTACAAGTTGTCCCTAGTCATTATTGTACCATGTTTCTGTTATAGCTACTAAATACAAGTTGTCCCTAGTCATTATTGTACCATGTTTCTGTTATAGCTACTAACTACAAGTTGTCCCTAGTCATTATTGTACCATGTTTCTGTTATAGCTACTAACTACAAGTTGTCCCTAGTCATTATTGAAATGAGTTCTGTTAATTCATTTCCAAGCTGCGAGCATTTGTGCTCATGGCACGAAGAATTTTTCTACTAGAATTTCTAGAATTGTTACTTGGACTAACAGTTTTGGCATGCTGTGGGGGGCAGGTGGATATATTAATGCTGTGGGGGGCAGGTGGATATATTAATGCTGTGGGGGGCAGGTTGATATATTAATGCTGTGGGGGGCAGGTGGATATATTAATGCTGTGGGGGGCAGGTTGATATATTAATGCTGTGGAGGGCAGGTGGATATATTAATGCTGTGGGGGGCAGGTGGATATATTAATGCTGTGGGGGGCAGGTGGATATATTAATGCTGTGGGGGGCAGGTGGATATATTAATGCTGTGGGGGGCAGGTGGATATATTAATGCTGTGGGGGGCAGGTGGATATATTAATGCTGTGGGGGGCAGGTGGATATATTAATGCTGTGGGGGGCAGGTGGATATATTAATGCTGTGGGGGGCAGGTGGATATATTAATGCTGTGGGGGGCAGGTTGATATATTAATGCTGTGGAGGGCAGGTGGATATATTAATGCTGTGGGGGGCAGGTGGATATATTAATGCTGTGGAGGGCAGGTGGATATATTAATGCTGTGGGGGGCAGGTGGATATATTAATGCTGTGGGGGGCAGGTGGATATATTAATGCTGTGGGGGGCAGGTGGATATATTAATGCTGTGGGGGGCAGGTAAATATATATTAATGCTACCCCCCTTTATTAGTTTAAATGATTTCTAATAAAGCATTTGAACTCCTCTCCCAGATACTCTGTTCCTTAGCCGTATCTTTCCAAACAGAGCTATAATGGCCAATAAAACCAAATCCTCGTTCCCTGCACCACTTATCTAACCAAGAATTAAATGTTGTTATCCGCTCCATCTTTCCTGCTTCCTGGCCATACACAGGTAAAATAGCAGAAAATGTTTTCAGCTAGCTCCCAGTAGTGTAGTTTTGCTCCTGAGTCTACTCTTCAACAAAGGATAGCAAAAGAACAAAAGGAAATGTGATAATAGAAGTAAATTGAAAAGCTGTGTAAATTTGTGTGTTCTGTCTGAATGATGAAAGTTTAGTGTTTATTGTGGCTGCGTTTCTGTTATTCATGGCTAACATTACATAAACAACAAACGTACTTAGTCTGAACTTCACATGAGTAACAAATGATCTCTATTTCCTCTCCTCCTGTACCATGTGACAGCCATCAGCCAATCACAAATGCATATACGTATAGTCTGTGAAGTCTTGCACATGCTCAGTAGGAGCTGATGACTCAAAAAGTGTAAATATGAAAAGACTGTGCACATTTTGTTAAAGGGGTATGAAACCCAAATTATTTTGTTAATGATTCCGATAGAGCAGCAATTTTAAACAACTTTCTAATTTACTTCTATTATTGATTTGTCTTCGTTCTCTTGCTATCTTTATTTGAAAAAGCAGAAATGTAAAGTTAGTAGCCGGCCCATTTTTGGATCTGCATCTGGGTAGTGCTTGCTGATTGGTGGCTACATTAAGCCACCAATCAGCAAGCTTTACCCAGGTGCTGAACCAAAAATGGACTGGCTCTTAAGCTTACAAGAGAACGAAGAAAATTTGATAATAGGAATAAATTAGAAAGTTGCTTAAAATTGCTGCTCTATCTGAATCATGAAAGTTTAATTTTGACTTGAGTGTCCCTTTAAGGTACAAGAGAATTGCTACATATTCCTTCTCTTCTATTTAGGGAGCATTAGTAGTTTAAGGAAAACCACCAGTTACGGAAACATTTAATACATACGTGTAACGAATATTGGTGCAGGGAGTGTAATTGCTACAAAGCTATTATCTCCAGGAGTGGGCACTACTGGCTAGATTTACTATCCCTGCAGGCTCGCACGTAATGAACCTGTCCACAAGCAATCGCCCCTTGTGATGTTGCATCATACAATTTAACATTGCAGAAGAGGTTTCTTGTGCAATTCCGCCCTCTGCTCCAGCCTAATTAATCAATCACCTCAAACAAGCAAGTGTTGGGGTGATTGATCTGTGGCAGCACGTAGCTGAAAAACGCAGCTTAATAAACTTAGCCCTAAGAGTGTTTTTGGTGTGCAGCCTGTAACAAAGTGGGAATCCTGTGACAGTGGCTGTCACTAGCTGCAGTAAGAATAAGGAGTAACAACTGAGTGGTGCCCCCAAAAAAACATAATAAATATTCTGATATTAAGCTGCATTACTGGGGTACAGTGGAATAAAATAAAAGGAAGGGATAAGATATAAGATCATAGATGGAGGCAGAGATCACCTAAATACCATGTGAAGCTTAGCTGAAACGCTATAGAGTGCGCAGTCTGCATACTGCACCTCTGCGTATAGGTGAAGGGGGTGTTCGGTCTAAAACCTAAAGACAGAGTTCTTATCTACGTCTAATGCCTTCTATACGTGTTACTGTTAGGGTTGGTTCTAGAGCATAAATCACAAAAATGTGACGACAACACTTTGGGCCGGATTACGAGTTGAGCGCAAAATATTGTTTACGCTAAACCGATATATTTGTGCCCAACTGAGTAATACCAGCGCACTCTAATGTACACTGGTATTACTAGTTAGGTCGCGTTCGCATTGCAAGGAAGCACTGCGTTCACGAGAGCACGCTTCCATAGGCTCCAATGGGACACGGCATGAGAACTAGCGCAGTGAAGGGAGTAAGTTGTGCAACGATGGGCAGCAAATATAAATAGATATGTATAAATACATTTATGTGTTAAAATGTGTATATACAGATATTAACACAAATATATATGTATATGAGCATATACATTTATATTTACTGGGAACACTGTAAATAGTTCCCATAGACCGCAATGTAAAGGCACTTTCTTCTGACACCCCATAGCCGCCACTTTTAACCCCTAAAAACTGCTCTGTGTAGTATTTTTTTCATAAAAAAAATAAAAAAAAGACTCTTTATTTTGGGGGCAATTGGGGCACTTTTAAAAAATTAAACATAGATTTGATTTCCGATTCATTTTCTGAGTGCTACTTGCTACTGTGAGCTTGCGTTAGCTATAACAAGCCACTTAATAAATTAGCGCTCCACTTGTAATCTAGCCCTTTATCTTTAGAAATTCTCCTTCCTTTAGGTCTCTGCTTTGTATAAAAAGTACACGCTTGTGTAATAAGGGCGACCGGCGCAGTCCAGGTATCGCGGAGCTAAAATAATAAATGGGATACACTGCACCCCCAGAACTGCTACAGGCACCAAGAACCATAGAGAGATTTTACTAATACACAAAAGTGCAGCAGCTTTAAAGGGATATGAAACCCCCAAAAATATTTTGTGATTCAGACAGAACATTAAAAAAAGTTTCCAATTGACTTCAGTTTGCTTAGTTTCCATGATATGTTTTGAAGAGATACCTAGGTAGACGGCAGGAAATAGTGCTGCCATCTAGTGCTTTTGCAAATGGATAACATTATTGCAATACTGGTGCCTTATAGTGCTCCAGAAATGGGCCGGCTCATAAGCTACGTCCCTGCTTTTCAATAAAAGATACCAATAGAATGAAGACACATTTATAATAAGAGTAAATTAGAACGTTGCTTACAATTGCTGCTCTATCTGAAAGAAGACAAATGGGTTTGATATCCCTTTAATTGTAAAGAGTGCTTAACTGAAAACCATGAATCAAGCATAGAAATAAAGTGATCTTCTCCTTACCCAGAGCTTTAGTTTTCTGCAGTTCAGCGTTCAGGTTTCTTGATATATTTCTGACACCGAGAATATTCTCCAGCTCTCTGCTGCCCTCTAAAGACTGAAACAAAAAACAGAAGAGTGAGCTATGTTAATGACATTCTTTACAGATCCCAATTACAGCACAAATAGACAACGCAGCTAAATGATTGTGGTTGACAATGAGCCAGTTGAATAATACGTCTTCTATAGTTTGTTTCATTCACAAATCAGCAGCTGCCAGGAGAGATTAACACTTCGTTCCCGGAAGACTGATTTAGTGTGAAGGTGTATAGAGGGCGATATACGTGGAAGTTAATACATTAGCATTATCAGTTAAGAGTAAGGGGAGGGCATCTAATTATTACCGATGGGAAAAGATATTTTACATTTCATATTCTCTGGACTGGAACTTTATTGTCGTTAAGTGAAATGTACATAGGTTTGCAAATAAGAGGGTCATTAAACTGTAGTTCTAAAATCAGACAAAATATGGATCACTCATTCTTTAGCGACCAAATAGGACAACAACACATTGAATTACCCAAGATTGGGAAGAAAGTTCATCCAGTTTTATTATTTCATTTATTATTTTTTTTAATTTTTTCCATTTTCTCAACAGCTAATTAATTAGTCGAATTCACATTTATTAATTTAATTTCTTTATTTTGCAAAAAATAAAATAAATTTACAACCAGCTAATTAATGTCATTTTTCTGTTATTTATGTTTATGGTTTTATCTTCTTTTATCTTCTTCCGAAAAAGGAATAGTTGACCCAAAAATGTTCTCCCCTTTAAATTGTTCCCTATCCATTTTACCTGCTGAAGTGCATTAAATTGTTTACAAGTAGCTCCATTACCCTTATTTTGGCATTTGAAATTAGCCTGGGTATCCCAACCTACACTGAAAGTTTCTATACTGGAGTCTAGGCTATTGATAAGCCTAAGTAAACACAGCCAGAATTACACTCCCAGTGGGGTGCAGGAATCTTAAAGGGACACTAAACCCAAACATTTTCTTTCATGATTCAGGTAGAGAATACAATTTTAAATAACATTCCAATTGACTTCTATTATCTAATTTGCTTTATTCTTTAGATATCTTTTGTTGAAGAAATAGCAATGTAAATGTGTGAGCCAATCACACGAGGCATCTATGTGCATCCACCAATCAGCAGCTACTGAGCATATCTAGATATGCTTTTCAGCAAGCGAAATGAAGAGAATGAAGCTAATTAGATATTAGAAGTACATTTTAAAGTTGTTTAAAATCACATGCTCTTTCTAAATCATAAAAGAAAAAATTTGGGTTTCATGTCCCTTTAAGAAATAAAATGTTAACTTTCCAGTGTTCTCTCTTTGGCCCCGATTATCGAAAGGCGGCAAAATATTCCAAGGGTTGATTAGGTGATTAGTGTTAGTATTTATTAGGCCTTATTCTCCTAACCACCCTCATACGTGTATGGGGGTTAATTAGGTGATTATGTTAGGGCAGCTTAGAGGTTAATAGTGCATTTTTCTATATTTTAAAATATTATGCAATCTTATGTATAATGCATATTCTTTTAACTATTGTATATAAATTAATATGTATTTATTTTTTCTTGTGTATTTTTATTTTAAACATAAATATATATTTTAAAATTGATATTCATATTACAAAAGCATTAGTATTACAATTGTATTATTACATAACATGTATGCAGTTATGTAATACTATAATTATAATGCAACTTTCCTCTATAACATAAATATCTATTTTAAAAATAGATTTATATTTAAAAGAGTAAATGCATCAAGTAAGAATATCTACATTTTCATTTATAGATGTAGGGCGCGATCCGATATAGATCGTAGTTTGCGGTGCAAGCGAGGGAACCCGCGTCGCCCGCAGTTTCAGCTCGCAACTCGAGCTATCCCATATACAGCGCCGTCAGATGCTAAAGTGCCGTAAGTCAGATAAACCAGCGATGTCCAGAAATCTGCGCAAGTACAAATTTCTGGCGTCGCCAGTGACTTGCGGCACGTTAGAAACTGCCGGCGCCTACAAAACCTAACTAAAGTCTAAATCACCCGCACTGTCTAACACGCCTCCCTAACATAGCCCGACACGTCTAACCCTCTATCCGCTATCCCCCCTCACTATCCTAACAATAACAATGTATTAACCCCTAAATTGCCGCTACCTAATAAAGTTATTAACCCCTAAACCGCCGCCAGCTATATTAAATCTATAGCCCCCTAAAGTGAGCCCCTAACACCGCCGCCATCTACCTTACCTACCCCCTAAAGTGAGCCCCTACCCCGCCGCTATCTATTTTAAAATTATTAACCCCTAATCTAATCCCCCTACCCCGCCGCCATCTATATTAAATTATTTAACCCCTAAAATACTAAACTATCCCTACCACTAAACCTAAGTCTAACCCTACAAATAGCCCTGAAAAGGGCTTTTTGCGTGGCATTGCCCCAAAGTAACAGCTCTTTTGCCAGCCCTTAAAAGGGCTTTTTGCGGGGCATGCCCCAAAGAATTCAGCTCTTTTGCCAGCCCTTAAAAGGGCTTTTGGCGGGGCTTTGTCACAAAGTAAACTGCTCTTTTGCCTACAATCTACATCCCCCTACACCGCGGTACCTATAATAAATGTATTAACCCCTAATCTAATCCCCCTATACCGCCGCCAGCTATAATAAATGTATTAACCCCTAATCTAATCCCCCTACACCGCCGCCAGCTATATTAACTATATTAACCCTAATTATATTAGGGTTAATATAGTTAATATAGTTATTATATTATATATATTAACTATATTAACCCTAATTATATTAGGGTTAATATAGTTAATATCGTTATTATATTATATATATATATATATAAAGTATAATAACCCTATCTAACTCTAACATCCCTAACTAAACTCTTATTAAAATAAATCTAATATTAATATTATTAATTAAAATATTCCTATTTAAATCTAAATACTTACCTATAAAATAAACCCTAAGATAGCTACAATATAATTAATAATTATATTGTAGCTATGTTAGGGTTTATATTTATTTTACAGGTAAATTGTTAATTATTTTAACTAGGTATAATAGCTATTAAATAGTTATTACCTATTTAATAGCTACCTAGTTAAAATAATTACCCAATTACCTGGAAAATAAATCCTAACCTAAGTTACAAATACACCTACACTATCAATAAATTAAATAAACTACAAATATCTATCTAAAAATACAATTAAATAAACTAAACTAAAAAAAAAAAACACTAAATTACAAAAAATAAAAAAAAGATTACAAGATTTTTAAGCTAATTACACCTATTCTAAGCCCCCTAATAAAATAATAAACCCCCAAAATAAAAAAAATTCCCTACCCTATTCTAAATTAAAAATAGTTCAAAGCTCTTTTAACTTACCAGCCCTTAAAAGGGCCTTTTGTGGGGGCATGCCCCAAAGAAAACTGCTCTTTTGCCTGCAAAAAAACCCACAATACCACCCCCCAACATTTACAACCCACCACCCACATACCCCTAATCTAACCCAAACCCCCCTTAAATAAACCTAACACTACCCCCCCTGAAGATCTCCCTACCTTGTATTCACCCCGCCGGGCAGAACTCCTCATCCGATCCGGGCGATGTCTTCCAGCAAGCGGCAGTGAAGTCTTCTTCCATCCGGGCGATGTCTTCCAGCAAGCGGCAGAGAGTCTTCTTCCATCGGCGATGTCTTCAAGCAAATCGGCATCTTCAATCTTCTTTCTTCGCTCCTCCGCCGCGGAGCATCCATCCGGCACGACGACTTCCCGACGAATGAGGTTCCTTTAAATGACGTCATCCAAGATGGCGTCCGTCGAATTCCGATTGGCTGATAGGATTCTATCAGCCAATCGGAATTAAGGTAGAAAAATCTGATTGGCTGATTGAATCAGCCAATCAGATTCAAGTTCAATCCGATTGGCTGAACCAATCAGCCAATCAGATTGAACTTGAATCTGATTGGCTGATTCAGCGTAAGGACTTACGTGGCGAAAATGGAGAAATCTTACTCCATTTTCACCTCGCCACAAAAAGCAGCCGTAAGAAGCCTTACGCTGACTATTGGAGCCCCGTAACTCCCTAAACTGGCTGCTAAAATAAACCTAACATCTAACGCATGCGCAATGTCTATCTCCCTGTCAACCGCGATCTGCTAAAATAAACCTAACACCTAACGCATGCGCAATGTCTATCTCCCTGTCAACCGCGATGCCCCGCCGCAATCCCTAATAAAGTATTTAACCCCTAAACCGTCGGTTTGGTATACCTGCCTATGGCCCAAAAAACTACGGGCGACGGCAGAAATATACGCGCGTAACTTCTAGGTTACGCCGTATATAGGATACCAAACCCGCGCAAATATTGGCGTTGCCAGCTTTTGCAGGCGACGATTTTTATCGGATCGACCCCCCAATACTTAAACTAATATGCATTATAGATGAACATGCATTTTATTTCAAACATTGTAGATATAATGCAAGGCCTTGCATTGATATTCAATATTTAAACTGTTATGCATGTATATTGTATATACATTAAAATGTATTTATGTTAGCTTGTTGTGTTTATTAGTGATAACATAGATATATATGTTAATATATATTTATGTTACAGTAGCCAGTAGTATTAAATTATATTTTTATATAACAGGAATGCAGTTATGTAGAACTATAATGTTAATTATAATTTGCTTAATTACAAATAATAAATACAACAAGTAACATTAATTATCTCTGACATAGGTGCAGGGGGTAGGTTGGAGGTAGCGAGGCGGGGGAGGTAGAGTGTAGGTTTGGCGTGACGTAGAGAGTTAGAAGGGCGTGCTAGTTGGAGTAGCCTGCACTTTGATTTGGACACATCGACAAAAGATCAATATGTTCGAATCAGTGAAGTGCTGGTTGCGAGGAGGGTAGTGGCCATGTTTGTCTCGCCAGCTATCAGCTGTCAAAACTACATTGCTTGATCTAGTTAGTGTAGCTGTAGTAAAACTTAGGTTACCATGGCAATATTTGAAGTGTGCCTACATGGAAACTATTTTTAGTTTCATTGAGTGCACTGTCTGCGCCGTGTAGGCACACTTAAAATAGCCCTCCCCCACACCGGCAGCAAAATGGGAGAGATATCGCCACTCTCTGGCATTGCTTGGACACAACTTTTTTTAGAATATCTCTAAAGACTGTTGGACTGCGAGGCCAGTGAAGCAATTTCCCGATGGTCTGACGGTGCTTTGAATATCAGGGCCTAAGTATTAAGCTTTGATTTACAAACAGATATAAGATAAGGAAGCAAATGTGTGTACACAAAGTGATAACATAATGAGATATATTACCTGCAAGCTCAACCCATTTCAATAGGCTGTGGTTAAAAAGGCACAAAACCAGCTATTTCATATACACAAATAAACCTGAAAATGCAATTTCTCATACATTTTATACTCTACAGCTGGTATAACAAGTCTATGAAAATACATTCAACGGAAAAACAATTTTACAGTGTACTGGCTTTTTAAAGTCAGTTGTTGATTATCTCTGTAATGTGATGACTTTTCATGGACTCTTCCATGGAGTTCTTTTCAGAGGAAAATTTGGATTTGTACCTTATTGATTATACATTATACATTGTGCATGTGTGTCTGTGAGTGCATTTATTTTGCCAGCTGGGCAGCATTATGAAGTAGCTGAGTGGGGGCAGTGTAATACTTTGCAGTGTTATAACATTTTGCAATATTTATAAATGTTAAGTAACCTATCCAAAGCACATATTAAATACATAATTTAACTAATTCATTTAATGATAATCTGTGTAGCAACCTAAATGTTAAATTTTAGCCAGTGGTCAGCAAAACTAGCCGGTAGGCTGCTCATTAAGGGACAGATTACAAGTGGTGCAATATTTTGCTCATTCACTCGAGCGTAAACTTTGCTAGAAGTAAGCTTTTTGCGCGTGTCGGGTTGTGTGCGTATTATAAGTTGCGACCTTGCGGTAGCAATTGGCACTCCAAAAATTAACCAGAGATCCGATCTCTGGTTAATTTTTTAAAAGTGCCCCAAATGCCCTCAAAATAGAGGGCATTATAATTTATTTAAAAAAATATATACCATTTTTTAAAAAAAATAAAAAAAATAACTGCACTAGGCAGTTTTAGGGGTTTAAAGTTGGTGGCAGTATGGTGTTAGAAAAAAAAACACACTGAAAAGCGCATTTTCATAGACAGCAATGTAAATATATATACATGTATATGCTTATATACAAATATATTTATGTGTTAATATGTATATATTAGGGCTGCACGATTAATCGCATATGCGATTTAAAACCGCGATTAATCGCCGCGATTTTAAAACCGCGAGGAGTCGCAATTTTTTCCTACATAAAAAATCCTTTAGAAATGGCTGTAATGCATTGATTTATTTATGATTTCTAGCAAACCAGCTCCATCTAGTGGTTGCTTTTAGCACACATTTGTAAAATGGCTCTTTTACTTTCACTTTCTGTTCTGAGAAGCAGCCGATCAATCTAGAAATCTAAAAGGAGCCCATGCAGGAATGAAGAGCAGAGAAAGCCACTTACTTATATTTCCCCCTAGGGACCTCTGCAGTCTGAAACTTAGGGTATGTAATCATTATGGAACCTCCCACACAATCTCCTGCTCCTCTGGCTCAAATACATAGCAGATGCAGATAACCCCATGGCTCCCAAAAAGGCTAAAACTGCAGTCCCCTCTGCTATTAGCTGCTGGATTAACTGCATCTACAATGTATTTTATATCAGCAAGGCACAGCATTTCTGAAAGGAGCAGCCCCCCACCCCTACTGCTATATGCCTGTAATGGATTCCTGGACAGGAGCAGGGCTCATTTTCAGTCAAATTAAAATGTTTAAAAAAAGAAGAAAAAATATATAATATATATATGTGTGTGTATGTGTGTGTGTGTGTGTATGTGTGTGTGTGTGTGTATGTGTGTGTATGTGTGTGTGTATGTGTGTATATGTGTGTATATGTGTGTGTGTGTGTGTGTGTGTGTGTGGCTTACACTGCTTCATTTGTTAATCATACCACTGTCCACAGAATGACTGTGCAAGAAAACATGACAATGTTGTGTGTCATAAGACCTAATAACTGGCCAGTGGCTACTATTTAATGACATCACAGGCAGCAAATTTTATTTTAACTATTTTGTGGTTTGTATTTTTATGCTCCAAGAGTGTATTGCACATTGAGAAACATGTAAATTAACATTCTGTAGTGTTAAATAAACTTTATAATGCAAAATGAAGGTTATAGTCATTTATAAGAAAATCGCGATTAAATTGCAATCGCGTTTTTTTGTTGCCAATATCGCCCAGCCCTAGTATATATACACATATTAACAAATAAAAATATATGTATATATTCATATACATATATATTTAAAAATCCTGCCCATCGTTGCGCTACATACCCCTTCAGTGCACAAAGTTCTGATGCCATCGCCCATAGCGCAATGCTTCCTAGCAATGTGAGCGCGAGCTCACGTTTCCATTGAGCTTTACTTATAATACCAGCGCACATTATCATGCGTTGGTATTACAAAGTGGAGCGCTAACATCTCTTCCATGCAAGAGATATTTAGCGCTCCACTTGCAATCTAGCCCTAAAACTTTACACTTATATTGTTAATATTTAAACAGCTAAAGATACCAAGAGAACGAATAAAAAATTATAATTAGAGTAAATTAGAAAGTTGCTTAAAATTGCTGCTTTATCTGAATCATGAAAGAAAATATTTGGGTTTAGTTTCCCAAATTTTTTCTTTCATGATTCAGATAGAGCAGCAATTTTAAGCAACTCTCTATTTTACTCCTATTAATAATTTTAATTAGTTCTCTTGCTTTCTTTATTTAAAAAAGGTAAGAATTTAAAACTTAGGAGCCAGCCCATTTTAGGTTCAGCATCATGGATAGTGCTTGTTAAATGGTGGATACAGTTTGAAACCAATAAGCAAGCATAACCCAGGTTCTCAACCAAAAATGGGACGGCTCTTAAGCTTTACATTCCTGTTTTTTAAATAACGATAGCAAGAGAATGAAGAAAAATTGATAATAGGAGTAAATTTGAAAGTTACTTAAAATTGCTGCTCTCTGAATCATTAAAGAAAACATTTGGGTTTAGTGTCCCTTTAAAGTGCTACTAATACACAAGCGTCCCTCCTATTGGTGTATAAAAACAAGCACCCAAAAGTATAAAAACAAAATGTAGTTTTATTCAAGATAGGAATTCAGTTTAAAAGTAGCATAGACGTCAACAGATAAAAAAAACATAATTTATGCTTACCTGATAAATTTATTTATTTCCGGATATGGTGAGTCCACAGAATCATCAATTACTAGTGGGAACACCCCTCCTGGCCAGCAGGAGGAGGCAAGAGCACTACAGCAAAGTTGCTATATATGTCACTTCCCTTACCCACAATCCCCAGTCATTCGACCGAAGGAAAAATGGAAAAAGAAGAAAACACAAAAGTGTAGAGGTGCCTGAGGTTTTAGAAAAAAATAACCGTCTTAAATAAAGGGTGGGCCGTAGACTCACCATATCCGGAAAGAAATACATTTATCAGGTAAGCATAAATTATGTTTTCTTTCCTAAAATATAGTGAGTTCACGGAATCATCAATTACTAGTGGGAACCAATACCCAAGCTAGAGGACACAGATAAGGTAGGGACAAGACCGGCAGATCTAAACAGAAGGCACCACCGCTTGAAGAACCCTTCTCCCAAAAGAAGCCTCAGCTGAGGCAAAAGTGTCAAATTTAAAAAACTTAGAAAAAGTATGCAAAGAGGACCAAGTTGCAGCCTTGCAAATCTGTTCCACAGAAGCTTTAATTTTAAATGCCCAGGAAGAAGAAACAGCCCTTGTAGAATGAGCAGTAACTCTCTCAGGAGGTTGCTGTCCAGCAGTCTCATAGGCCAAACAAATAATACTCCTAAGCCAAAGAGAAATAGCTGTAGCTTTCTGACCCTTGTGCTTCCCAGAAAAACAAACAAACAAAGCAGAAGACTGACGAAAGTCCTTAGTTGCCTGAAGATAGAACTTTAATGCACGCACAACATCAAGGTTGTGCAACAAACGCTCCTTAGGAGAAGAAGGATTAGGACACAAAGAAGGAACCACAATCTCCTGATAAATATTCTTGGTTGAAACAACCTTAGGTAGGAAACCTAACAGTATGTAGAACCACCTTATAAGAATGAAAAATAAGATAAGTAAAATCAAACTGGGGCTTATCCGGAATGGGAGGAGCTTGGCAGGGGCTGCAAGTTTGGTGTTCCAAGGTACGGGAGAACGCAGGCTCCCCATATCGTGAGCAGAGTTCCGTAGGCTGAAATGAGCAGTCGACATCAGGCAGGAAGACGCCCACCAATAGCGGGCATACATGCCGGATAGATATCGAGGAAGCCGTTGGACCCTATCGGCAGTGTCACAGCAGGTGGTCTGCGGGCCAGGGAAGCAGAATACCACTGGCCACAGCACCTCTACAGAGGAGGAGGCAACGCTCCCAGTATCCCTGTCAGCGGGCAGTAGGAGGTGTATGATGCACGCCCGGAGAGAGTACAGCGCCGACTGACAGGCTAGGAGCAGGTTTACCGGTGGACACACCGCCGGAAGCTGCAGCAGAGCCAACGACCCGGAGAAGTTAGTGGTCGCCATGAAGACTACATCAAGCTAAGTAAAAGGGTTTTACACACCCTTTACCCCTAGCTCTGATAACTTATGTGGATACTGGAATATGTATCTGTTATTTAGCTGTGACACACGCATTTCCCCAAGGCTGCTAACAAGAGGCTAGTATATGGCTTAAGAGGAGCACTCTTGACGCAGAGAGATTCTGCAAACATTCTATGCCCAGCTGTCTGACAGAGCCTGGAGGGGGAAAAAAAGAAAAGAGAGGGACTGTCAGTTGCAGATTAAGCAGATAAGTGGAGAGAATTGAAGAAAAAGGGGTTAAGGGGTGGCAGCATAAAGAAATTGTTTACCTGCCTGGATAACCGCTTGAACAAGACTTTGGAAGTGGGGTGGATAACTTCGACAACTTCACAGAGACTGAAAAGTCCCGATACTTCAGACTCTTATGGGCCCCCCAGAATATAGGGGAAGATTGAGGATCTTTGATAATATACAGCGATTTTGTTAAGAGCCCCTGTTAGTTTTGATATGGGAAGAACCAATCTAATGGGCAAGAGACTGGTGCTAAAAAAGGTCTAAGATGTAGGTTTATAATATTTTGATATATGAAGTGGATTTCTGCATGTATAACTAAGATATGTATTTGTGTTTCTAACGCAAAGGTTAGCAGGCTCTAAAGTGCCGGCAGAAAATAGAAGTGGAAGTGGACGGAAGGAGGGGAAGACTGAGAGGGTAGATAGGTTATAAGTGGATCACGACAGGCAGCTTAGACTTTTTTGAAGATGGGGCATTAAAGGGAAACACATCACTAATAGTACAGGATAGTATAGGATTTTAGCACTTTAGAACTACTGACACAGGGCATAAACTACTGAATAAGCAGAGCATAAGAAGTAAGCCTTAAGTGTGCTAACACTTAAAGGGTAAAGGATAGTGTGTCCCACAAAAGGCACACACTCACCAACTGAAGAGTCACATAACAGTTAGATTTACCCAAAACGAGGTAAAAAGCACAGGATTCCAGGTAGTGGAATCGGATGCACATAACTGACTATTTTTGATTCCTGTCCATGTTTTTCCGCAGGGTTTAGCAATAGTTGAGTTTTTGAACACGATATAAAGCAATCGCAGGATTTTTCTTTCCACGGAACAAAGTTTTATGGAGAAATTCACTTATAGCATGAAAACTAAATAACCAGGGATGGACCCTAAACAGAAAGAATAAAAGAAGAGTAAAATTAATATAGAAGCTGCCTTAGATAACACTATGGACAGTGAACAAACGCCAGTGCCTACAGACACACAAAACTTAATTAAACAGATATCTGATATGATAACGCCACAGTTTGAACAATTAAGGAAAGATGTTTTCCAACTCTCCACAGAAGTTAAATACTTTGCAGCTAGGATGGTAGAAGTAGAGGAGAGAATTTCCAATCTAGAGGATAGAACTAACTCACAGGAACATACGATAAAAAGATTATAGCACTTCAGTCTAAACTTGAGAAAACTGGGACAGGGCAAGAAGGAACAATTTAAGGATAGGGGGCCTTCCGGAAACCCCTGAATATCAGGCTCTGCTACATTTTGCAGCAGTTATTTGCCAAAAATCATTGGTTTACAAGATAGCAATTTACTAGTAGAAAAGGCCCACAGGATAGGACAGATGAGAATTCAGGATTCAGCTTCCAACAGAAAAATAACAGTGATAATAAAATATTTACATTTAACATATTAAGATATTATAGGAAAAAGACACCTGTGAAGATAGGAGAAAATAATATTTTAATATTCAAAGACTTCTCATTTGATACATTCAATAAAAGAAGGGAAATGTCGCCATTCTGTTCACAACAAATTCAAAAAGGGTTCCAGACGACAATAGTTTATCCGGCGAGGCTCAGGTTTAATTATAATGCTGAAGTTCTTTTGCTAGATTCTGCTCAGAAAGCTAAACAATTTATAGAAAGCTTAGAGTAATATAGAGACCGATATTAAAAAACGAAAGTTTGATGTATTCTTGCTTTTTTTCCTTATTTTTCTTTTCCATTATATATATACTGTAGGTATGGTTTTATTGTATACGATAATGTTGTTAGATAACCTGGACAGAGAGATATCACCTTTTTATTTGTATAAAGTGATCCTCGATATATGGATTAGAAAATTTGTAATGGTAATTGTGGGGTCTATCTTCCTCCCCCTTTTTTTTCTGTTGATTGTAGACTATGGGTTTTTCAGACCTACCCTTTCATGTTAAAGGAGAGTAGATGCAGAAATGAGTTTTAAAATTAGTATCTTGGAATGTAGGGGGGATAACGTCCACCATTAAGAGGAAAAGAGTTATATCATATCTTCAAAGATGCCAACCAGATATCACCTTTATACAGGAGACACATTTAAACAGCCAAGAAATGAACAAACTTAAATGTAAGTGGGTCGGAGAAATTATAGCAATCCCATGCACAAAGAGGAAAAAAGGGGTGGCGTGTCTAGTGAATAAAAAATTAGACTTTAAAATAATTGAACAGGATCTAGACAGGGAGGAAAGGTTTATAATTATACATATGGAGGTAGAGAATAAAAGGTTTATCTTTTTGCAATATTTATGCTCCTAATCACCTAGACAAAACATTTTGGGAAAACTTTATTTAAAATTATTACCATATGTAGACTCTAATATTATTATAGTGGGGGACTACAATATGACAATGAACCCGATACTAGATAGAATGAAAGCCAGATGCACAAGACAATATAACAAAGAAGCAAAGTTATTGGGTGACTTCTGTAAAAAGCTTAGACTTAAATACATATGGCGTTCCCATAATCCTGATGCGAGATCGTTCACATGTGAATCTAAAGCGGATAAGACTTTTTCTAGACTAGATTTCTTTTTGGTAAATGAGAAAATGTTAAGTCTAGAGTTGGAGGCAGGTATTAAAGAGATGTATTTATCAGATCATGCCAGTATTACTCTTAAAATTGGTTATAAAGCTGAGGAGAGAGTAAGAACAATTTTTCCCCCCCCCCAAGATATTTATTACATAACTTTAAATTTCAGAATTAACTGAGAGAGAAATGGAACAAATTTGTGCGGTATAATAGGTCATACATTGAGAAAATTGAGATCTTCTGGGAAGCTGCAAAAGCATTCCTTCGTGGAGAAATTAAGGCTTGGCTTCTAAAACAGAATAGGATATCTAAGGGAGAGAAGTACAATTAGCAAATGCGTTGAGAAATAATTACGGGAGGTATCTGGAAAATCCAGATAAGAGATCATGTGATAAATATCAAGAAGCAAGAGTTTTTTTTAATCAAAAGGCGTCACTAGATGAGATTAAAAAAGTGGCACATTCCGTAATTTTAATGGAAGAACTTTGAAATGGCTCTCTCTATTGGTTAATTCTCGCAAAAAGAAAAAATTATATAGCGGCAATTAAAACTCAAACAGGTAGATAACAAATTATGCTTACCTGATAATTTGATTTCCATCGAGGGGAGGAGGCAAAGACACCCCAGCCAAAGACTTAAATACCTCCCCCACTTCCCTCATCCCCCAGTCATTCTGCCGAGGGAACCAGGAACAGTAGGAGAAATATCAGGGTAAAAAAGGTGCCAGAAGATGAATAAATTTAGGGCCGCCCAACGGAGATACGGACGGGAGCTGTGGACTCTCCTCCCCTTGATGGAAATGAAATTATCAGGTAAGCATTTATGTTTTCCATCTAAAAGGGTAGGAGAGTTCACGGCTTCATTCATTACTATTGGGAACATATACCCAAGCTCTAGAAGACACTGAATGAAACCAGGAGGGCAAAAGGCGAACCCTAATCTGAGGGCACCACAGCCTGCAAAACTTTTCTCCCAAACACAGCTTCCGCAGAAGCAAAAACATCAAATTTGTAAAACTTTGTAAAAGTGTGTAAGGAGGACCAGGTAGCCGCCTTACAAATTTGCTCCATAGAGGCCTCATTCTTGAAGGCCCATTACGAAGCCACAGCTCTAGTTGAATGAGCCGTGATCCTCTGAGGAGGCTTATGTCCCGCTGTCTCATAAGCCAAGCGAATCAAGCTCCTCAACCAAAAGGACAATGAAGTGGCAGAGGCCCTTTACCCCTTGCGCTTCCCAGAATACACAACAAGAAGAGATGTAGACTGTCTGAAATCCTTTGTAGCCTGAAGATAGAACTTCAAGGAACGAACCACATCCAGGTTTTAAAGTAACCTCTCCTTTGAAGAAGAAGGGTTAGGACACAAAGAAGGAACAACTATTTCCTGACCGATACGGTTAGATACCACCTTGGGGAGAAACCCTAACCCAGTGCAAAGTACAACCTTATCTGCATGAAACACCAGATAAGGAGGATCACATTGCAAGGCAGCTAGTTCAGATACTCTGCGTGCTGATGCAATAGCCAACAGGAAGAGAACCTTCCAAGACAGAATCTTAATGTCTATGGAATGCATAGGTTCAAATGAAAAACTAAGGACTAAGTTTAAGCTCCAAGGTGGAGCCGACTGTCTAAAGACAGGCCTGATTCTAGACACAGCCTGATCAAAAGATTGAATGTCAGGGAGCTCAGCGAGTCTCCTATGCAACAAAACTGATAATGCTGAAATCTGACCCTTTAAGGAACTAGCGGCAAGACCTTCTCCAAACCATCTTGGAGAAAGGACAGAATCCTGGATACCTTCACCTTATGCCAAGGATATCCATGCTTCTCACACCAGGACAAGTAAGTCCTCCACACCTCATGGTAGATGCAACAAGTGACTGGCTTCCTTGCCTGAATTAGCGTATCAATCACACTTTCTGAAAAGCCTCTCTTGGCCAAGACTAGGCGTTCTACCTCCACGCAGTCAGCCTCAGAGAATCTAGATTTTGATGTTGAAAAGGGCCCTGTGACAGCAGATCCCTGCGACAGGGTAACCTCCACGGCGGAGAGGATGACATCCCCACCAGATCTGCAAACCACGTCCTCCGCTGCCTCGAAGGAGCAATCAGAATGGCCGGGGCCCGCTCCTGTTTGATGCGTGCCACTATGCACGGTAGAAGTAGTAACGGTGGAAAAATGTAAGCTAGGCTGAATCCCCAAGGAACCACTATGGCATCTATCTATCTATCTATCTATCTATCTATCTATCAGCTCCGCCTCGGGATCCCTGGACCTTGATCCATATTGAGGTAGCTTGCAATTGAGTCTGGACGACATGAGATCTATCTCCGGTGCTCCCAATCGGTGTCAAATCTCCACAAACACCTCTGGGTGAAGAGACCATTCCCCCGGATGGAAGGATTGTCTGCTGAAAAAGTCTGCTTCCCAGTTGTCCACACCTGGAATGTGAATCGCTGAAAGCGAGCAGTCGTGGGACTCTGCCCACTCCAGAATCCGAGACACCTCCCTCATCGCGAGGAAGCTCCTCGTACCCCCCTGATGGTTGATGTAAGCCATCAAGGTAATGTTGTTGGTCTGGAATCTGATGCAACTGACCGACTCCAGAGAAGGCCATGCCTTCAGAGCATTGTAAATCGCCCATAGTTCTAGGATGTTGATCGGAAGGAGAGACTCCTCCCTGGACCACTTTCCTTGTGCCATCCTGGCACCCCAAACAGCTCCCCATCCTGTCAGACTGGCGTCCGTGGTCACAATCTCCCAGGACAGTCGCAAGAAGGATGTCCCCATGGACAGTTGCTCCGGATGAATCCACCAAGAGAGGAAGTTCCGAGTCCGAGCATCCATGGCTATCAGCTGTGATAGATCTGAATGATTGCCGTTCCACTGTCTCAACATACACAATTGAAGAGGTCTGAGATGGAACCTCCACACCCAGTCACATGGAATGCCTGGCAGGACCGCCCCTGCACTAGGGAACGCGCCAAAAAATGGCAGCGCAAGTTTCCGCAAGTAACTTGAAAGTTCCACACATTGCCAGAGCCTCATCTCGCACATAACACAATAAACAATATCATGTATAACCCCCCCTGTTCAATAATCCGCCTTCCAGTAATATTAGCCCTTGATTCTGTAAAGATAAAAAGGTGTCACACTGTGACCCTGTCTTCTATGATATCATTATTAATAAAAAATTAAACGATCTTACCAGAATCTACACCGTGGAACAGGAACACGGCCCTTCAAGTGTGACAGGTTAGTAGCCTCGCTCCTGACATGGACTTGAGTGAAGAAAGCAGGCAGCGAAACTCGTCAACACTGATTGCTTATGGGGCTGTTAATATGAGTCAGGATGGTATTGCAGAAAGTCTCTCCCTGCATCTCCGGACCCTAAATTTCGCCCAGGCTCTCACTGAGAGGCTGACAAGACTACTTAAAACTCCAGAGAACTACCCTCCATAAGAAACTACTCTGAAACTCCGGCACTCCTCTGCCATCCTCCTGTGACGAAAGGCAAAGAATGACTGGGGGATGAGGGAAGTGGGGGAGGTATTTAAGCCTTTGGCTGGGGTGTCATTGCCTCCTCCTGGTGGCCAGTTTCTTAATTCCCAATAGTAATGAATGAAGCCGTGGACTCTCCTCCCCTTTAGATGGAAATGTAGATATTGCCCAGATTAAAGATATATTTCATGAATACTTTTAGAGAATCTATGCAGCAAGAGAGACTGATAATGTTAAAAAACAGGATTTCTGGAGTGGTATACAGGTTCCCAGGCTAGACAGAGAAAAGCTAGATGAGTTGAATACACCTGTTACTCAGGAGGAAATTTTGAAGGCCATAAAAATGGCGACGGCGGGGAAGGCTCCGTGCCCAGACCAGGTTCCCATAGAATTTTATAAGATATCGCCGACCTTGTATGATTTATTTAACAAATATTTTATTTCAAATGAGATGGTCTCCCCATATTATACAGCAGCAACGATTAATCTCATTCTTAAAAAGGTTAAGGATCCAGAATCAGTTGAGTCTTATAGGCCTATTTCGTTATTAAATAACGATTACAAATTGTTAACAGGAATAGTGGCAAATAGATTGAAAAAAATTATGGGGACACTAATACACCAGGACCATGCAGGTTTTTATCAAAAGTCAGAGGATGTAGCCCTAATCACAATTGACACTGAGAAGGCGTTTGATTCCATTATATGGGACCAATTATTTACATGTTTAGAAAAATTCGGGCTTACAGGGCATTTCAGTGCTTTAGTTAAACTTATATATAAAAATCCATATTCCTCTATTGCAATTAATGGTTATCTTTCTCCAAAAGTTGAAATCGCCAAAAGGTACAAGACAGGGCTGCCCGCTCTCACCGCTACTCTTTAATATATCTATAGAAGCTCTAGCAATAAAACTTAGAAGCGAACTACCAGGAATAGTGGTATGGAATACGAAAATAGTGCTCTCTCTTTATGCTGACAATTTGCTTATTTTTATTGGAAACACCAGAGAAAATATCCCAGTTTTGGTGAACCTAATTCGCAATTTTAGCTCTTTTTTAGAGTAAAGGATAAATATTTCAAAATCCGAAATGTAATGGCTAATTAAAAATAGGGCAAGTCTACAGATACTTCCTTTCAAGGAAGCAGACAGACAGATTAAATACTTAGGTATTAAGTTAAGTGGGGATCCGGCAGAATGGTACGAGAATAATTATAAAGATTTATGGATTTCAATTAGAACCAATCTAAGAAGATGGAGACAGCTACCATTATCCCTCTCGGCGAAAATACAGCTTGTCAAGATGATTTTATTACCTAAAAATTTTTTCTTGTGTCCCTCTATTTATCAAAGACAAAGATGTAAAGAAGTTTCATTCATGTTGCTCTCATTTTTTGTGAAACAAAAAGAAAGCAAGAATAGCACGTTGGAAATTAGTTCAGAAAAAAAAAAAAAAGAGGATGGAGGTCTAGCCCTTCCAGATATAAGTTTATATAATTTGGCAAGTATGATTAAAGTAGCCAGCGACTGGATAAATGAGCGGAATATGATGCCATTTATAGATATAGATAATGATATTATACAGACTGCTTCAGCAATAGGGCTACTTCATGCTTAAAAAAAGGATATCCCAACATGTATAAAAAATAGAAAAACAATATATAATGTGGTCCTAGCTTGGTTTAAACTTAAAAAGGTATTAGGTATAAATAAGCGTTTATCATGGTACCTTCCCATTTGGGGTAATACGAACTTTGCCTCGAGTTTAGTGACAAAAATTTTTAAGAGATGGAAACAAGAAGGATTGGCATACATGTATCAATTGGAGGACCAAGCTTTAGGTTCCATGAAGTCATTTTACAGCTTAAAGCAGGAGTATGCGCTATCCAAGATTTTTTAGCGTATCTGCAGCTTAGACAGTATTATACTTCGTTAATGGGAGGACAGGAAAGAGATTGGTCATTGGGGGAGATAGATCAAGGGATCAAGTTAAATGGAGCCGGGTTCATTTCAATCTCAATTTGGTACAATCTATTATTGCGTAAGTCAGGCCAGGAGAATTTAGAGAATATACAAGCCAAATGGCAGAGGGAAGCTATTAATATTTCAGTGGAGGATATTAAGCAAAGTATAAAGGTGGTCTATAATTGTACAGGCACACAGACATGGAGAGAGTAACATATAAGAGTCCTAAACAAAGCATATTTGTCACCAGAGATAGTTGCGAGATGGTCTCCACGGAGGATTGTGCTTTGCTCCAGATGTTCTTTCCCAAATGCTAATTTAATTCATTGTTTTTTTTCTGAAAAAAATTGTTTCTGAAAAAAGTGAACTTCTGGCTAAATAGATTCTTGGACAGGAAGATAACTTTCAACCATACAGATATTATATTTCTGTATAATGGGCCCACTGATAATACTAATAAGAATCTTATAAATACATCCATTCTAGTTGGTAGGAATATAATTTTACGTTCCTGGAAAGCGAAATCAGCTCCCAGACTTTACAAGTCAAATATTTTATCAAATCAATATTTAAAAGCATGATCCAATTACTGTAGGGGAGAGCAGAGTTAAGAGTTTTTTTCTAAATGGAGAAGGGTAATATTGTCATATTCAGAAGGAATCCAAAGACAAATAGTTGTATATTTTAAAAAATCTGATTACTTTTGTATGTCAGTGTGACAAGGTCACTTTCCTCAACATTGGTTGATATAAAGGGCTAGGAGTTGGGAGAGAAATGAGGAAAGAGAGAAATTTTCTTGCCCCCCCCTTTTTTTTTTGTTTGTTATGACCCCCTACCGGTTCAGTTTGAGATGGTAATACTAAATATTCACATGAGCTAGTTAAAAGAAGATAGTATATGGAAAAATACTTAGCTGTAATAAAAATGAAACATATATGTCTGATGTATAGCTTGTTCAATATACTGTGGCAAAGACATCAGAGACGAGGGTTCTCGTCTATTTGTATTTTTGCTTTATGGGTTTTATTGTGTATTGTTTGATTTGAAAATGTAATAATAACAATAAAAAGGAGAATCAAACTGCAGAGCCGAAAGTTCCGAAACTCTCCGAGCATAAGAAATAGCAACAAGAAACAAAACCTTCCAAGATAACATCTTAATATCTAAGGAATGCATAGGTTCAAACGGAGCCCGCTGTAAAACTCTAAGAACAAGGTTAAGACTCCAGGGAGGAGTAACGGGTTTAAACACAGGCCTGATCCTAATCAGGGCCTGACAAAAAGATTGCACGTCTGGCGCATCCGCCAAACGCTAATGCAACAAAATAGACAACGCAGAAATCTGACCTTTCAGAGTACTAGCTGACAAACCCGTCTCCAGACCCTCCTGGAGAAAAGACAAAATCCTAGGAATCCTGACTCTACTCCAGGAGTAGCCTCTGGATTCACACCAATGCAGATATTTACGCCATATCTTATAGTAAATTTTTCTTGTCACAGGCTTACGAGCCTGAATCATGGTCTCAATGACCGACTCTGAAAACCCACTCTTGGATAAAATCAAGAGTTCAATCGCCAAGCAGTCAGTTTCAGAGAAACAAGTTTTGGATGAAGAAAAGGACCCTAAAGTAGAAGGTCCTTCCTCAGAGGGGGTCTCCATGGAGGTAGAGACGACATTTCCACTAGATCTGCATACCAGATGCTGCAAGGCCACGCCGGCGACAATGAGAATCACCGACACCCTCTCCTGCTTGATCCGAGCAATGACTCTTGGCAGGAGAGCGAACGGAGGAAATATGTATGCTAGACTGAAGTTCCAAGGAACCGCCAGAGCATCTATCAAGAAAGCCTGTGGATCCCTTGACCTTGAGCCGTACCTCAGAAGCTTGGCATTCTGCAGAGAAGCCATGAGATCCAGTTCTGGCTGCCCCCAATTGAGGATTAAACTGGAAAATATGGATGGAGCTCCCACTTCCCCGGATGAATGGTCTGACGGCTCAGAAAATCCGCCTCCCAATTGTCCACTCCTGGGATGGGGATTGCAGAAAGACAACAGTTGTGAGACTCCGCCCACTGGATTATCCGGGCCACCTCTGTCATGGCCAAGGAACTCCGAGTTCCCCCCTGGTGGTTGTTGTATGCCACCGATGTTATGTTGTCTCACTGGAACCTGATAAACCGGGCTATGGCTAACTGAGGCCAGGCCAGTAGAGCATTGAAAATCCCTCTCAACTCTAGAATGTTTATAGGGAGAACTGACTCCTCCCGAGTCCAAAGACCCTGAGTCTTCAATGACCCACCAAACATCTCCCTAACCTAGAAGGCTGGCATCAGCGAAGGAAAGACAACAAGATCTCCATATGAGAGTTTGCTTGTTGAAAAGACGGCGCCTGAACCAGAATGTCATCCAGATAAGGTGCTACTGCAATGCCCTGAGACCGGATCACTGCCAAAAGAGCCCCCAGGACCTTTGAGAAAATTCTAGGAACTGTGGCAAGACCGAATGGAAAAGCCAAACTAAAAATGATTGTCTAAGAAAGCGAACCTTATAAACTTGTGATGATCCCTGTGAATGGGAACATGAAGGTACGCATCCTTTAAGTCTATGGTTGTCATAAACTGACCCTCTTGGACCAAGGGAAGAATGGAACGTATAGTTTCCATCTTGAAGGACGGTACTCTGAGGAACTTGTTAAGACATTTTAGATTTAGAATAGGTCTGAAAGTTCCCTCTTTTTTGGGAACCACAAACAGATTTGAATAAAAACCCAGACCCTTTTCCTGTGGAGGAACAGGAACTATAACTCCCAGGGCAGAAAGGTCCTTGATACAATTTAAGAACGCCTCTCTCTTTATCTGGTCTACGGATAATCTTGAGAGAAGAAACCTGCCTCTGGGAGGAAAAGTCTTGAATTCTATCTTGTACTCCTGAGATACAATTTCCACGGCCCACAGGTCTGAGACATCTTGTATCAAAGCCTGAACAAATTGAGAAATCCTGCCCCCTACTGAATCCATTCCTGGATTGGGGGCCGACCCTTCATGCTGACTTGGAGTCAGCCGCAGGCTTCTTAGACTGTTTCCCCTTGTTCCAAGAGTGACCAGACTTCCAGGAAGACTTGGATAGTTCCTGCTTGGAAGAGGAAGCAGAGGGTTTACCTCTAAAGTTACGAAAGGAAAGAAAATTACTCTGACGTCCTTTCTGATTATACTTTCTATCCTGAGGAAGAAAAGATTCCTTTCCTCCTGTGATATCTGAAACTATTTCAGCCAAATCAGGCCCAAACAAGGACTTACCCTTGTAGGGAATAGCTAATAACTATCTGCAGACCAGGATTTTAACCAAATGGCTCTGCGAGCTAGAACCGCAAAACGACCTGTAAAGAAGCATCCGTAATAAAAAAATTGGCTAATTTAAGTGCCTTAATCCTGTCCTGGATTTCCTCAAGAGGAGTATCTGTCTGAATAGATATAGACAAGGCATCAAACCAGTAAGCTGCAGCACTGGTAACAGTAGCAATACACACCGCAGGCTGCCATTGAAGACCTTGTAGAACATACATTTTCTTTAATAATGCCTCCAATTTCTTATCCATTGGATCCTAAAAAGAACAACTATCCTCTATGGGAATAGTGGTCCTCTTAGCCAAAATGGAAATAGAACCTTCTACCATAGGAACCATTTGCCACGATTCCTTAACCGAGTCAGCTATAGGAAACATCTTCTTAAAAATAGGAGATGGAGAAAAAGGAATATCAGATCTCTCCCATTCTCGTGCAATAATCTCAGAAGCTTGATCAGGAAGAGGAAATACCTCCACCCCAGAGGAAACATCAAAATACTTGTTCAGCTTACTAGACTTCTTAGGGTTAACAACAATAGTAGTATCGGAGTCATCTAAGGTAGCCAAAACCTCCTTAAGTAACAAGCAGTTTAAATCTGGACACAACTTCAGCATCAGCAGAAAGAATTATACTGCCTGAGTCCGAGATTTCACCCTCAGATGCACCCAAAGAATCTTCATCCTCAAACTTCTGAGAGGAAAAACTATGATTAGCCACCTCAGGATCAGAAACCTTATTTACTGTTTCTTTAAATTTCCTTTTGCGTTTTCCCTGCAGCATTGGAAAAGTCAACAGCGCCTCAGATACCGCATAAGATACCTGGGCAGCAATATCTTGTAAAGTGACTCCAGACAGAGCATGAGAGGAAACGCAGGGCACTGCATGTGCAGATGAATAGGATTGGGACGCTTGATGAGAAAGATGCGGCACATCTGAAACAGGAGGCTCCTGAACAGCATCCGCCTTAGCTTAGGGTCAAAAAGTCTATTTCTATAAGCTAAAGTTCTTTCAATTCATGAAGAACAAAAAGGTATTGGGGTTCCACCTGGGCATCCAAACATAGGCTACAGGTAACATCCTGCACAGCCTCCTGATCCATAATACAAAAGAATAAAAAAAATGTTTAAACTTTTTTTTTTTTTAAATCTTTTAATAAAGGATATAACACGGAACAAAACTGTATTAAATTAAACCCCAGGCAACACTCTACACCTCAGCAGAATTACTGAGGTGCCCTACCTGTCCTGCAACCCGCAGCAAACTGAGGAAAAAACTATCATGTTTACAATCCGGATTCCAGAGAAGCTAAAACAGCAAAAAGCAATCAAAGCAGCAGAGACATCTGAAAAATGCACACCTCACCCCACACAAAGTGAAAAAAAGCGCCCAAAGTACTCTGTCATCAAGAAACTGAACCTCCCTAAAAGGGGCAGTCTTTCAGATGACAAAAAAAGCTGGGGTATTTTTTTTTTTTTTTTTTTAAAAACAAGTTTAAAAACAACAACAACAACAAAACACCTTATAAAAAGTACATAATCCGTTAAAAAACGGAACTCCATTGAGCCATCAATAAAAATACAAAACTCCTCACACTAACAGTGCCTGCACAAACTGCCATAAAAACCTGCACTCAGACAGGAATAATAAAAAACGTCCCCTGCAGCGTTTCAGCTGGATAAGTGCCACATTTTCCCCTGCTAAATAGAAAAATAAAATTGGCACTTACCATAATATTCATCTGTCCGGCAGCAGGACAGCTCACCAGGTTTGAGAGGATGCCATCCCTCACATGGACCTGTGGAAATACAGAAAGACTGCGTAAACTTACTCAGGCTATCTAAATAGGGCAGCAAAATGTTTTGGGAAAATGCAGTGAGGATGGTACCCCACAAGTTCCCAATTGCTTAAAAGCCACCACTGCCCTACTGAAGAGGCTGACTTGGGCTAAGGCTAGATCAGAGCAAGCCTACTCTGCTTTTAAAATAACAAAACCTTGATTCTAGATCATACACCAAAACTTCACCTTCTCCTTGCACCGCAGGCAAAAAGAGAATGACTGTATATTGTGGGTAAGGGAAGTGACATATATAGCAGCTTTGCTGTGGTGCTCTTTGCCTCCTCCTGCTGGCCAGGAGTGGTGTTCCCACTAGTAATTGATGATTCCGTGGACTCACCATATCTTAGGAAAGAAAGTAGGTCCTTTGAGACATACAGGGATATTGTAATGGAAAAAAACCTTAGAGCATGTCATTTTTGTACTACTCGCAGTGAAACTCTATGGGCCAGATTATTAAGTGGAGCGATATTTAATGCTCCCGCTCGAGAGCTATCTGCGCTAGAAGTAAACTTTTTTACACCCATCGGGTTGCGCTCATATTATGAGTTGAAAGGAAAAAGTTATTGCTAACCCGATGCGCGCAAAAAGCCGAACTTACAATATCGCGCGTGTGATAACCTATTCTCCAATAGAAGTCAATGGAGAAAAAAAATGTTAAAAAAAAACACCCCAACTCTTGCGCTAACACAATCGCATATTCTTAAGTGCACTAACATACTGCAGTATTTGCTATAGAAGAGCTATGTAATCAGGAGGTAGTGGGGGGACGATGAAAGAGCCCAGCCCATTGAAAAAAATATCCATGCAGTTACTTTGAATACAAAAAACAAACTAACTATCAACTGTTTTCCTGGGTACATTACATTTTTAGCAACAACAAAAAAATCACTGAAAGCGATAATGTTATTGTACAGAGCATTTCTTATTTTCCTACAATATTTCTTAAAATTAAAGCTTTAAAGCACATTCCCCTATTTTGAAACCTGATCAAACATTTTTGAAAAGCCCTTAAAATCTCAACTTTTGGTTAAACTTTGTATCCAAAATGCTCCCACTAAATTCAGAGATGCTACTTATTTGGTACTGATGTCTTATCAGCCTTCCTTATTTACACATGTTCTCCTATCTACTCATCTTGTATTGCTGCCAGACATGAGATCAACCAAACTGCTGTGTAAGGTGAGAGAAAAAGGAATACATTTGAATTGAATCACAGCTGACCTTATTCAAATGTACCAGTTTCGGGATTCATTGTGGTCAAAGTTCAAGCGTACTGGCTCTGAACGATCACTGTGTATATAGACAATGGCGAAATATATGCACTAAACAAACAAAATTGTCCAAGGCCCAATATTTCTGTGAGAGTCTGAACAATAACATCTCTAACCCTAGAAAGTTTTGGAAAGTCATAAATCACTTACAAACTCCAACAATCCACTCCCAACCCTCCACTGTCAAAGTGGACAACCAAACCCTGCAACTTCCCTTAGAAGTAGCAAATGCCTTCAACAATTATTTTGTCGGATGCTCCACCACCCTGATTGACAAACTAATAAATGAAACACATCCTGAAACTACAAATGTGGATCAGGTCCCACTAAATCGGCAAAGACCCAATATAGAGAAGTTCAATTTTAGACCTGTACCCATCAATGTCATTAAGAAACACCTTAATAATCTAAAAACGTAAAACCAGTCTGGACCTGATCAAATCCCAGCAATGCTGTTGAAGCTCAGTGCGCCGGCAATTGCTAAACCTGTCACAACCTAATTAACAAATCCTTAGTGTCTGGATACATACCCAAACTTTGGAAGATTGCAAGTGTAGTGCCTATCCATAAAAGTAGCGAGATAACCTTGGTTTCTAACTATCACCCAATATCATTGCTCCCAGTATTGTCAAAAATCTTAGAAAAATGCGTCCATACGCAATTATGTGAGTATTACCAACAATCTATCTGACCCCTGTTCAATCAGGTTTTCGCCCGAATCACTCCACTATAACTGCCCTCCAAAAAGTTTGCAACGACATCCAGCGCCTTGAGACCCTTACGGGTAAATACCAAGAACCCAATAGATAGATAGATAGATCCAAACTGGCATGGAACAAGGAGACCTAGCTGGAGCTATTTTCCTTGATTTTGCAAAGGCCTTTGACACAGAAGACCACAACATTCTACTGCTCAAACTAAAAAACTCAGGTATTGGTGATCGTCCGCTAACCTGGTTTCAATCATATGTATCAGATCGATCACAATATGTCTCCATTTCTGACAGCGACTCCCTCCCTCTCCCAGTCACGTGTGGTGTTCCCCAAGGTTCCATTCTCGGCCCCCTACTATTCACATTATTTATAAATGATCTGCCTAATGTCTGCTAGCAACTCCCTCCCTCTCCCAGTCATGTGTAGTGTTCCCCAAGGTTCCATTCTCGGCCCCCTACTATTCACATTATTTATAAATGATCTGCCTAATGTCTGCTCAACTGTACACAAGTACGCAGATAACACAGTAATCTATGCAAGCAAAGGCGATCTACCGCAGCTTGAAGCAGTGCTCCAAGACCAGTTCACAGAGGTAGAAAAGTGTATGTCAAAAAACAAACTTTTCCTAAACACTAACAAAACTGTCACAATGATCTTTGGAACGGGACCTAAACTACAAAATTCCCATCTATGCATTAAAACAAAATCAAATTGCACACCGACCGCAGTCCACTCTTTCAAATACTTGGATATGCTGTTAGACCCCAATCGATCTTTTGGCCATTACATAGAAAAACTTGCATCTAAACTTTATCCAAAACTAGGTGCCCTGTACAGAAACAAATCCTGTCTAAGCCCTACAGTAAAGGAAAAGATTGTACAGCAAATGCTGATGCCAATCATTGATTATGGGGATGTAGTATATGCACCTGCACCGCAAACTCACCTTAATAAACTTAATACACTGTATAACTCGTTCTGCCGCTTTGTGCTACAATGTAACTACAGGACCCACCACTGTGACATGCTAAAAGAACTAAACTGGCTGTCACTGGAATCCAGAAGCACCCTCCACCTTTCCAGCCTTGTGTTTAAGAGCTTTTCTGGGAAGCTCCCACCCTACCAGAGCAGAATGCTCACCCCGGCTATTCCCACCTCCTATAACCTCCGATCCAGTACCAGCACATTTAGTTTGCCTCAATACAAAAGAAAGCAGCTCGATCCTCCTTTTTCCTACAGAGCGCCACAATTATGGAATGACCTCCCTCACACTTTAAAACCTTCCCCAAGCCTAAAATCCTTTAAGAGATCCCTCTCTACATATCTCAAAACAGAATGTTCCTGTCATGGTTGATTATATATTTCCTGCTTGTACTATGTTAAATTTTGCATATATTGTGTATTATTATTGTTTTTGTATTTTATTGTACCCTATTGTACCAATGCAATGTTTTGTGGACCCAGGACATACTTGAGAACGAGAGAAATCTCAATGTATCCTTCCTGGTAAAATATTTTATAAATAAATAATAAATACTCGCCAATGGAATAGCTAGTGGGTGAGTGAAAATGTTGAGCCTTATGTGTGTAAATATATATATATATATATACACACACAGTGGATATAAAAAGTCTACACACCCCTGTTAAAATGTCAGGTTTCTGTGATGTAAAAAAATGAGACAAAGATAAATAATTTCAGAACTTTTACCACCTTTAATGTGACCTATAAACTGTACAACTCAATTGAAAAACAAACTGAAATCTTTTAGGTAAAGGGAAATAAAAAACTAAAATAATAAGGTTGCATAAGTGTGAACACCCTTTTATAACGGGGGATGTAGCTATGTTCAGAATTAAGCACTCACAATCAAAATCATGTTAAATCGGAGTCAGTACACACCTGTCATCATTTAAAGTGCCTCTGATTAACTCCAAATCAAGTTCAGCTGTTCTAGTAGGACTTTCCTGATATTTTGTTAGTCGCATCCTACAGCGAAAGCCATGGTCCGCAGAGAGCTTCTAAAGCATCAGAGGGATCTCATTGTTAAAAGGTATCAGTCATGAGAAGGGTACAAAAGGATTTCCAAGGCATTAGATATACCATGGAACACAGTGAAGACAGTCATCATCAAGTGAAGAAAATATGGTGCAACAGTGACATTACCAAGAACTGGATGTCCCTCCAAAATTGATGAAAAGACGAGAAGAAAACTGGTCTGGGAGGCTGCCAAGAGGCCTACAGCAACATTAAAGGATCTGCAGGAATATCTGGCAAGTACTGGCTGTGTGGTACATGTGATAACAATCGCCCGTATTCTTCATATGTCTGGGCTATGGGGTAGAGTGGCAAGACGGAAGCCTTTTCTTACAAAAAAAAACATCCAAGCCCGGTTAAATTTTGCAAAAACACATCTGAAGTTTCCCAAAAGCATGTTGCAAAAGGTGTTCTGGTCTGATGAAACCAGTTGAACTTTTTGGCCATAATTCCAAAAGATATGTTTGGTGCAAAAACAACACTACATATCACCAAAAGAACACCATACCCACAGGGAAGCATGGTGGTGTCAGCATCATGCTTTGGGGCTGTTTTTCTTCAGCTGGAACTGGGGCCTTAGTCAAGGTAGAGGGAATAATGAACAGTTCCAAATACCAGACAATATTGGCACAAAACCTTCAGGCTTCTGTTAGAAAGCTGAACATGAAGAGGAACTTCATCTTTCAGCATGACAACGACCCAAAGCATACATCCAATTCAACAAAGGAATGGCTTCACCAGAAGGAGATTAAAGTTTTGGGATGGCCCAGCCAGAGCCCAGACCTGAATCCAATTCAAAATATGTGGGGTGATCTGAAGAGGGCTGTGCACAGGAGATGCCCTTGCATTCTGACAGATTTAGAGTGTTTTTGCAAAGAAGAATGGGCAAATCTTGCCAAGTCAAAATGTGCCATGCTGAAAAACTCATACCCAAAAAGACTGAGTGCTGTAATAAAATCAAAAGGTGCTTCAATAAAGTATTAGTTTAAGGGTGTTCACACTTATGCAACCATATTATTTTATTTTTATTTCCCTTTACCTAAAAGATTTCAGTTTGTTTTTCAATTGAGTTGTACAGTTTATAGGTCACATTAAAGGTGGAAAAAGTTCTGAAATGATTTATCTTTGTCTCATTTTTTTACATCACAGAAACCTGACATTTTAACAGGGGTGTGTAGACTTTTTATATCCACTGTATATATATATATATATATATATATATATATATATATATATATATATATATATATATATATACACACACACTGTAACATATCTCAGCCTAATGTCACTAGCCCTTTAAAACTGCCTTCCCTGATTCTGACACTCATGCTGGTTTTGGGCAGTATTTGCATTCAGCTTGCCTGCCTGATTAATCATTCATGCACCTGATTACCTCAGCCTCTTTTTAAGCCTTCTCAGGTCTAATGTGCCTTGCATTAACTTTGAAGTTGTGTTCCTGAAAACAACTGAGGTCTGTGGCTGATCCTGCATGAATTCTACCAACATATTCAAGCTTCAGTTTTCCCTATTTCCTCTGCTTAAAATCATCAAATCCAAGTATCCAAATAATTCCATTTTGTTACCTGGACACTGCTACTTAAACTCTGAACTTTATTATAAATCAAGCATACTTTTGGTTATCATCACTCTCTAATTATTACAACAGCATCTTACTCAGAACTTTATAACTATTCTCTGCAACAAGTTGTCATAGCCGAAATATCCTTCTACAAATATGTTAACATATTCAGAACTCTGCATCTATGTGTTCAGTTAAAAGCTTTCATGTGATTCTCCAATATATGCACAAACAGTAATTGATGCCTTAAACTTGCAACTTGACTATCACCTGTGCTGCTCTGATTATTACTGACATACAGCTCTATATAATATTATGTACTGTGAACCTGCAACAAACCTTAGTTTGCATCTAAGTGTCAATCTTCTACCAGTTTACTCTGAAGCCTGAACATTCCACATTGCTTTATTTTTCTCTCATTGAATCCTGCAGCTACTCCTATTAACTAACTATAAATCAAGGTGAAGCCAGATTATATATTATACAAATGTTGCACTCTCCATTAATTCTTCAATAACTTCTAGCAACTATGAATCACAGAATATCATCTATCCACGTCCAGGATACTCTTCCCCAGGTCAGGGGTTGGTGTCTTCAAATCCCTACCACTGTCCCGAGGGTCTGTGTCCTGAGCGCATGTACACCAGAACATGACACACACATATATTCATATTTAGACATGCATATGTATGTATCTCAATGTTAAAGCCATTTGCAGCCTTTTTTTCTAACACTTGAGACCTCACATCTTTGAGCCCTTATAACTTTTGTGTGCAATATTTCTTTTGAATTTTTTTTATTAGATGGTGTTATTATAAGTGTAAATATACTATGTAATGTATTTTTGATGTGTTTTGTGACACTTTTTAGTTTTCGCAAAACAGTTAACCAGAGTTCTGAGGTCACAGTAATCATTCTAGCGTAAATCGCAATTGTGCTCACGTGTTCGCATTAACTTTCAACTTGTAATAAGAGCGCAATTTAATTTGCGTGCAAACTAATGTGAAAACCCGATAAAACTTGCACGCAAACAATATTGCTCCACTCGTAATCTGGACCTAAGTGTTTAACCCCCCTGAAAAGGAGTAAAACATATGAAGGCTCACTTGGACACCGCATTGTACTGCTGGTCCCAAGCAACAAACAGATGGTTAGCCAATCAGCAGCAGCACTCGCACAATCCTCCATTCACTGACAGTATTTGCAAAGCAAGCTGCTCCCAAGTGTGAATTTCCCTATGTGTTTAGCCCTTCTGAAGGCGAAAAACACAGTGTTCCATAGCAAGGGGTACAAGCATTGCTAAAGAATTATAGCATGTCAATGTTTCCTCTATAATGTCCTATCCTTTCAATTAAATCGACAAACCAGCTACTTACATATCCGCAAGCCATTTATTATTCCCTTACTATATTTGTCCAAACCACCTCTACTTGAAGTATTTTCAATGTATCTACCACCCTTTCTGTAAAGAAGTGCTAACTGGCTACTGAATATGAGAGCATATTCTGCAGTTACACACGTTTTGTTATATATGCTTTCATCCTGAGCTTAAAGGGACATTAAAGTCAAACATTTTCTTTCATGATTCAGATAGAGCCTACAATTTTTAAAAAGTTTCCAGTTTACTTCTATTATCATTTTTTTTCATTCTCATGTTATTCTTTGTTGAAGAGATACCTAGGTAGGTAGTGTGCACATGTCTGCAGCACTACATGACAGGATATAGTGCTGCCATAGTGTATAACATTGCTGCAAAACTGCTGCCATATAGTGCAGCAGACATGTGCACACTCTTGAGCTTATATTTCTGCTTTTCCACAAAGGAAAACAAGAAAACTAACGGCTAGATTTGGAGTTTTGTCGGTAACGACCCGAAAAACTAACGCCAGCTTTTTTCTGGCCGCAGCATAAAAATAACTCTGGTATTGAGAGTCCACATAAAGGCTGCGTTAGGCTCCAAAAAAGGAGCGTAGAGCATTTTTAACGCAGCTTCAACTCTCGATACCAGAGTTGCTTACGCAAGCGGCCAGCCTCAAAAACGTGCTCGTGCACGATTCTCCCATAGGAAACAATGGGGCTGTTTGAGCTGAAAAAAAACCTAACACCTGCAAAAAAGCCGCGTTAAGCTCCTAACGCAGCCCCATTGTTTCCTATGGGGAAACACTTCCTACGTCTGCACCTAACACTTTAACATGTACCCCGAGTCTAAACACCCCTAACCTTACACTTATTCACCCCTAATCTGCCGCCCCCGCTATCGCTGACCCCTGCATATTATTATTAACCCCTAATCTGCCGCTCCGTAAACCGCCGCTACTTACATTATCCTTATGTACCCCTAATCTGCTGCCCTAACATCGCCGACCCCTATATTATATTTATTAACCCCTAATCTGCCCCCCTCAACGTCGCCTCCACCTGCCTACACTTATTAACCCCTAATCTGCCGACCGGACCTGAGCGCTACTATAATAAAGTTATTAACCCCTAATCCGCCTCACTAACCCTATAATAAATAGTATTAATCCCTAATCTGCCCTCCCTAACATCGCCGACACCTAACTTCAATTATTAACCCCTAATTTTCCCGACTGGAGCTCACCGCTATTCTAATAAATGTATTAACCCCTAAAGCTAAGTCTAACCCTAACACCCCCCTAAATTAAATATAATTTTAATCTAACGAAATTAATTAACTCTTATTAAATAAATTATTCCTATTTAAAGCTAAATACTTACCTGTAAAATAAATCCTAATATAGCTACAATATAAATTATAATTAATATTTATTTTACAGGCAACTTTGTAATTATTTTAACCATGTACAATAGCTATTAAATAGTTAAGAACTATTTAATAGTTACCTAGTTAAAATAATTACAAAATTACCTGTAAAATAAATCCTAACCTAAGTTACAATTAAACCTAACACTATACTATCAATAAATTAATTAAATAAACTACCTACAATTACCTACAATTAACCTAACACTACACTATCAATAAATTAATTAAATACAATTCCTACAAATAAATACAATTAAATAAACTTGCTAAAGTACAAAAAATAAAAAAATATTTACAAACATAAGAAAAATATTACAACAATTTTAAACTAATTACACCTACTCTAAGCCCCCTAATAAAATAACAAAGACCCCCAAAATAAAAAAATGCCTTACCCTATTCTAAATAACTAAAGTTCAAAGCTCTTTTACCTTACCAGCCCTGAACAGGGCCCTTTGCGGGGCATGCCCCAAGAAGTTCAGCTCTTTTGCCTGTAAAAAAAAAACATACAATACCCAAGCCCCCCAACATTACAACCCACCACCCACATACCCCTAATCTAACCCAAACCCCCCTTAAATAAACCTAACACTAAGCCCCTGAAGATCTTCCTACCTTGTCTTCACCTCACCGGGTTCAACGATCTGTCCAGAAGAGCTCCTCCGATGTCCTGATCCAAGCCCAAGCGGGGGGCTGAAGAGGTCCATGATCCAGCTGAAGTCTTCATCCAAGCGGGAGCTGAAGAGGTCCATGATCCGGATGAAGTCTTCATCCAAGCGGGAGCTGAAGAGGTCCATGATCCGGATGAAGTCTTCTATCAACGGCATCTTCAATCTTCTTTCTTCCGGATCCATCTTGCAGACCTCCGACGCGGAACATCCTGCTGGCCCGACGGACTAACGACGAATGACGGTTCCTTTAAGGGACGTCATCCAAGATGGCATCCCTCGAATTCCGATTGGCTGATAGGATTCTATCAGCCAATCGGAATTAAGGTAGGAATATTTTGATTGGCTGATGGAATCAGCCAATCAGAATCAAGTTCAATCCGATTGGCTGATCCAATCAGCCAATCAGATTGAGCTCGCATTCTATTGGCTGTTCCGATCAGGATTTCTTTGTAATTATTTTAACTATTTTAGCTATTAAATAGTTCTTAACTATTTAATAGCTATTGTACCTGGTTAAAATAAATACAAAGTTACCTGTAAAATAAATATTAATCCTAAAATAGCTATAATATAATTATAATTTATATTGTAGCTATATTAGGATTTATTTTACAGGTAAGTATTTAGCTTTAAATAGGAATAATTTATTTAATAAGAGTTAATTAATTTCGTTAGATTTAAATTATATTTAACTTAGGGGGGTGTTAGTGTTAGGGTTAGACTTAGCTTTAGGGGTTAATACATTTATTAGAATAGCGGTGAGCTCCGGTCGGCAGATTAGGGGTTAATAATTGAAGTTAGGTGTCGGCGATGTTAGGGAGGGCAGATTAGGGGTTAATACTATTTATTATAGGGTTAGTGAGGCGGATTAGGGGTTAATAACTTTATTATAGTAGCGCTCAGGTCCGGTTGGCAGATTAGGGGTTAATAAGTGTAGGCAGGTGGAGGCGACGTTGAGGGGGGCAGATTAGGGGTTAATAAATATAATATAGGGGTCGGCGGTGTTAGGGGCAGCAGATTAGGGGTACATAAGGATAACGTAGGTGGCGGCACTTTGCGGTCGGCAGATTAGGGGTTAAAAAAATTATTCGAGTGTCGGCGATGTGGGGGGACCTCGGTTTAGGGGTGCATAGGTAGTTTATGGGTGTTAGTGTACTTTAGAGCACAGTAGTTAAGAGCTTTATAAACCGGCGTTAGCCCAGAAAGGTCTTAACTACTGACTTTTTTCCTGCGGCTGGAGTTTTGTCGTTAGATGTCTAACGCTCACTTCAGACACGACTCTAAATACCGGAGTTAGAAAGATCCCATTGAAAAGATAGGATACGCAATTTACGTAAGGGGATCTGCGGTATGGAAAAGTCGCGGCTGAAAAGTGAGCGTTAGACCCTATTTTGAGTGACTCCAAATACCGGCGGTAGCCTAAAACCAGCGTTAGGAGCCTCTAACGCTGGTTTTCACGGCTAACGCCAAACTCCAAATCTAGGTCTAAGAAAATTTGATAACAGAAGTTAATTAGAAAGTTTTTTTTTTTAAATATTATGTTCTATCTAAATCATGAAAGAAAAATGGGCTTTATGTCCCTTTAATGAAAGTTCCTTAATAAACTCAGAGGTTTATATTAACTCTCTCCCTTCTTTTCCCCAAGCTATACATATTAAAGGGGAATGCAAATAAAAATGTAAATCTACATGCACAATGAAAAAAAAATTGCATTGCACTGCCCATAGAGAGGCAGGAGTGCATTCTGGGTGATTCAGAAACCTGCCCTCTACAAGCTGCACTGTGATTGTTTGATATGTGTTAACATTCAAGGGGTAAAACCATACACATTTTGCGAACAAAATTCCAGTTTTTTAAAATGATTTTAAAACATTTTATTTGATATGTTTTTTGCACTATTTGCTCTGTTGGGGTTTTGCATTTCAATACCACCCACCTTGCTTTTGCATGTTTAATACGTGCTCTCACCACTGCTGTAAATGTCACAGCATGTGTTGTTAACAGCTAGGACATATTACAACAGCTTCCACCTAAATTGGGTAAACAGACGCACACACATGTCCACAGCACTAAGCTATATAAGCATTTGTATTAACCCTTTGTACAGAATAGTGCTGCAGCCCTCTCTGGCAACCAAAGCTTTAATCAGCTCCCTGGAAGCCTCCATATTTGTTACATCCAGGCCTGTACATCTGGTTTATGTACCTATAATGGGAGAAATACCAGTGTTAAATGTTTTAAAACTGGAAAGCTTTGTAGTGAAGCACAGCTTGTGTCCTGCATTTGTATTCCAAGCCTCCACCTATTGAGTTGGCTAGAGAGCGTCAGCAATGGTAGCCAGGATGCAGGTGTCCTGTCTGCTCAGTGGGGGCTCTCCGGGGTCACACAAGTGCTGACTACTTTGTACGCTGTAGTTCACATGGTAATAATTTAGCCACATGTCTATATATGGAGGAGACTTTCAGTGGTGGACCATGTGCAGTTGCTGAATTCAGGTACCTAAAAACATATAGATACACATTTCTTAAAAACAGACCTCCAAATGCTTCAGACTTTGTCGCATTTTCAAAAACGTTCCCAGTGACTTCTGCACTTTCGCAATTAAATCCAGTAATCTAACAGGGAAAAAAATAAAACAAATTTAGAACAGTTATGCGTATTAAATTAGTGCTAACAAGGGTTAATATTTTCTTTACATTTGCCTTAAGTGCTAGAGTCTTTAGCACAATGAAAATATTATATTTATTCCAATCTATAAAGATGATACAGTGCCTCTTAGCTTCATATATAAATGACGTTTTTTGTCACCAAATAAATTTGAATTCTAATTACACTAATACATAATACAAATGTTCACCTAACTATTAATCCTTTAGATATAAAACTATATGCAGTGTGGTGTTTTAGATAGATAGATAAATAGATAAAACATAGATAAATAGATAGATAATATATAAATAGATAGATAGTGAATGATCACACACATCGGGTGGCAAGCTTCTAACAATCTAGGTTTGATGAATGCTGCCTCCGATATCTGTGGACATTTCCAGCTTTATATATTAAAAAATAAAATCACAAAATGGTACTGTCAGCCTTTATGAATCTTTTTTGTAACAATGTATTGTTTTATTATGTTAAACGTAATTAAAAAAATAATAATAAAATAAAAAAGATAGAGATAATATATATAAAATGAATAGATTTTTTTCTAAATAAAATGTCCTAACAAAAACAGAATTTATGTTTACCTGATAAATTTCTTTCTCCTACGGTGTATCCGGTCCACGGCTTCATCCTTACTTGTGGGATATTCTCAATCCCAACAGGAAGTGGCAAAGAGAGCACACAGCAGAGCTGTCCATATAGCTCCCCTCAGGCTCCGCCCCCCCCAGTCATTTGACCGACGGTTAGGAGAAAAAGGAGAACCATAGGGTGCAGTTATGACTGTAGTTTACAAAAATAAATTTAAACCTGACCAAAATGCCAGGGTGGGCCGTGGACCGGATACACCGTAGGAGAAAGAAATTTATCAGGTAAACATAAATTCTGTTTTCTCCTACATTGGTGTATCTGGTCCACGGCTTCATCCTTACTTGTGGGAACCAATACCAAAGCTTTAGGACACGGATGAAGGGAGGGAACAAGTCAGGTAACCTAAACGGAAGGCACCACTGCTTGCAAAACTTTTCTCCCAAAAATAGCCTCCGAAGAAGCAAAAGTATCGAATTTGTCAAATTTGGCAAATGTATGCAGTGAAGACCAAGTCGCTGCCTTACAGATCTGTTAAACAGAAGCCTCATTCTTGAAAGCCCATGTGGAAGCCACAGCTCTAGTAGAGTGAGCTGTAATTCGTTCAGGAGGCTGCCTTCCAGCAGTCTCATAAGTCAATCGGATGATGCTTTTCAGCCAGAAAGACAGAGAGGTCGCAGTCGCTTTTTGACCTCTCCTCTTGCCAGAATAGATGACAAACAAGGAAGATGTTTGTCTGAAATCCTTAGTTGCTTTTAGAAAAAACTTCAAAGCACGAACCACATCAAGATTGTGTAACAGACGTTCCTTGTTAGAAACTGGATTATGACACAGAGAAGGAACAACTATTTCCTGGTTAATATTCTTATTGGAAACCACTTTTGGAAGAAAACCAGGTTTGGTACATAAAACGACCTTATCTGTATGGAACACCAGATAGGGTGAATTACACTGCAAAGCAGACAATTCAGAAACTCTTCTAGCAGAAGAAATAGCTACCAAAAACAAAAAACTTTCCAAGATAGTAACTTAATATCTATGGAATGTAGAGGTTCAAACAGAACCCCTTGAAGAACTGAAAGAACTAAATTTAGACTCCATGGAGGAGCCACAGGTCTGTAGACAGGCTTGATTCTGACTAAGGCCTGTACAAACGCCTGAACATCTGGCACGGCTGCCAGCCGCTTGTGTAACAAAACAGACAGAGCAGATATCTGTCCTTTTAAGGAACTAGCTGACAGACCTTTCTCCAATCCTTCTTGGAGAAAATATAGTAACCTTGGAATCCTAATCTTACTCCATGAGTAACCCTTGGATTCGCACCAGCAAAGATATTTCCGCCATATCTTATGGTAAATTTTCCTGGTGACAGGCTTTCTAGCCTGGATCAGAGTATCTATAACTGATTCCGAAAACCCACGCTTGGCTAGAATCAAGCGTTCAATCTCCAAGCAGTCAGTTGTAGAGAAACTAGGTTTGGATGTTTGAATGGACCCTGGATTAGAAGGTCCTGCCTCAAAGGTAGCTTCCATGGTGGACTCGATGACATATTGACCAGGTCTGCATACCAAGTCCTGCGTGGCCACGCAGGAGCTATCAGAATTACCGAAGCCTTCTCCTGTTTGATCCTGGCTACTAGCCGGGGGAGAAGAGGAAACGGTGGAAAGACATAAGCTAGATTGAACGACCAAGGCGCCACTAAGGCATCTACCAATGTCGCCTTGGGATCCCTGGACCTGGACCCGTAACGTGGAACTTTGGAGTTCTGACGTGACGCCATCAGATCCAGATCTGGAAGGCCCCATAGTTGAGTTAACTGGGCAAAAACCTCCGGGTGAAGTTCCCACTCCCCCGGATGGAAAGTCTGACGACTCAGATAATCCGCTTCCCAGTTGTCCACTCCTGGGATGTGAATTGCTGATAGATGGCAGGAGTGATCCTCTGCCCATTTGATGATCTTGGATACCTCCCTCATCGCCAGGGAACTCTTTGTTCCTCCCTGATGATTGATGTACGCTACAGTCGTCATGTTGTCCGACTGAAATCTGATGAATTTGGCCTCCCCTAGTTGAGGCCAGGCCTGGAGCGCATTGAATATCGCTCTCAATTCTAAAATGTTTATCGGGAGAAGAGATTCTTCCCGAGACCATAGAACCTGAGCTTTCAGGGACTCCCAGACCGCACCCCAGCCTAAGAGGCTGGCGTCGGTCGTGACAATGATCCACTCCGGTCTTCGGAAACTCATTCCCTGAGACAGGTGATCCTGAGACAACCACCAGAGGAGTGAGTCTCTGGTTTTCTGGTCCATTTGTATCTGGGGAGACAAATCTGCATAATCCCCATTCCACTGTTTGAGCATGCACAGTTGCAGTGGTCTTAAATTAATTCGAGCAAAAGGAACCACGTCCATTGCCGCAACCATTAGCCCTATTACCTCCATGCACTGAGCTACGGAGGGTTGAGGAATGGCATGAAGAACTCGACAAGTGTTCAAAAGTTTTAACTTCCTGACCTCCGTCAGAAAGATCTTCATTTCTACTGAGTCTATTATTGTTCCCAGGAAGGGAACCCTTGTGAACGGAGACAGAGAACTCTTTTCTATGTTCACCTTCCACCCGTGAGACCTTAGAAAGGCTAGAACAATGTCCGTATGAGCCTTTGCTTTGTGAAAGGACGACGCTTGTATTAAGATGTCGTCTAGGTAAGGTGCTACTGCAATGCCCCTTGGTCTTAGCACCGCTAGAAGGGACCCTAGCACCTTTGTGAAAATTCTGGGAGCAGTGGCCAACCCGAAGGGAAGGGCTACGAATTGGTAATGCTTGTCCAGAAAGGCGAACCTCAGGAACTGATGGTGATCTTTGTGGATAGGAATATGCAGGTACGCATCCTTTAAGTCCACGGTAGTCATATATTGACCCTCCTGGATCATTGGTAAAATTGTCCGAATGGTTTCCATTTTGAATGATGGAACTCTGAGGAATTTGTTTAGGATTTTTAAATCCAGGATTGGCCTGAAAGTTCTAACAACGTAAATAAGAGAGTAGAAACCTAAAATACAGGTAACTAAAAGTCTAGGCAAAAGAGAGCACAGCTGTATATAATAAGTAAGAGACTAGGGCGAATTCTTGAAATACAAATGAATTTAATAAAGTTACATTAAATAAGTGCATACATCCAAACATACAATCACATACATACAGGGATATAGAAGATGCATAAAAAATGTCAGATGGGCCGTGCAGGGGACTGGTGCACCAGTATACAAAAATAGGCGAATGTTCATCACTTTGCATGTATATTGGCCTGAAAGTTCCTTCCTTTTTGGGAACTACAAACAGGTTTGAGTAAAAACCCAGTCCTTGTTCTGCAATTGGAACTGGGTGTATCACTCCAATTTTTAAAAGGTCTTCTACGCAACGTAAGAATGCCTGTCTCTTTATCTGGTCTAAAGATAAGCGAGACATGTGGAACCTTCCCCTTGGAGGAAGTTCCTTGAATTCCAGAAGATACCCCTGAGAGACAATTTCTAGCGCCCAGGGGTCCGGAACATCTCTTGCCCAAGCATGAGCAAAGAGAGAAAGTCTGCCCCCTACTAGATCCGGTCCCGGATCGGGGGCTACCCTTTCATGCTGTCTTGGTAGCAGCAGCAGGCTTCTTGGACTGTTTACCCTTGTTCCAGCCTTGCAATGGTTTCCATGCTGGTTTTGGCTGGGATTAGTTACCCTCTTGCCTAGTGGCTGTAGAGGTAGAAGCAGGTCCGTTCCTGAAATTGCGAAAGGAACGAAAATTAGACTTATTTTTAGCTTTGAACGGTCTATCCTGTGGAAGGGCATGGCCCTTTCCCCCAGTGATATCTGAAATAATTTCTTTCAACTCTGGCCTTAATAGGGTCTTACCCTTGAAAGGAATATTAAGCAATTTTGTTTTGGACGACACATGCGCCGACCAAGATTTTAGCCAAAGCGCTCTGCGCGCCACAATTGCAAAACCAGAATTTTTCACCGCTAGTTTAGCTAACTGAAAAGCGGCATCTGTAATGAAAGAATTAGCCAACTTCAGGGCGTGAATTCTGTCCATGACTTCATCATAAGAAGTCTCCTTCTGGAGCGAATTTGAGTTCCTCAAACCAAAAAGCCGCTGCAGTGGTTACAGGAATAATGCAAGAAATTGGTTGAAGAAGAAAACCTTGTTGAACAAAAATTTTCTTCAGTAAACCCTCTAATTTTTTATCCATAGGATCTTTGAAAGTGCAACTGTCTTCTATTGGTATAGTCGTGCGCTTAGCTAGTGTTGAAACTGCCCCCTCTACCTTAGGGACCGTCTGCCACGCGTCCCTTCTGGGGTCAACAATGGGGAACATTTTCTTAAATATAGGGGGGGGGGGAACAAAAGGTACACCTGGTCTCTCCCACTCCCTAGTCACAATATCCGCCACCCTCTTAGGTATCGGAAACGCATCAGTGTGTACTGGGACCTCTAAGAACTTGTCCATTTTACACAATTTTTCTGGGACCACCAAAGGGTCACAATCATCAAGTGTAGCTAGGACCTCCTTAAGCAGGGCGCGGAGGTGTTCTAACTTAAATTTAAATGCTATGGTATCTGGCTCTGCCTGTTGAGAAACTTTTCCTGTGTCAGAAATTTCTCCCTCAGACAGGCCTTCTCTCACCGCCAAATCAGATTGATGTGAGGGTACTACAGATAAATTATCCACTGCGTCTGCTTGCTCATTTTCTGTATCTAAAACTGAGCTATCACGCTTCCTTGGAAAAGCTGGCAGTTTGGATAAAAATGCTGCGAGAGAATTATCCATTACTGCTGCTAACTGTTGCAAAGTAATAGGAATCGGTGCGCTAGATGTACTGGGCATCGCTTGCACGGGCATAGCTGGTGTTGACACAGAAGGAGAGGATAGCAGACTATCCTCACTACCTTCAGCTAAAGAATCATCTTGGGCTACATTTTTAAGTGTGACTGTACGGTCCTTAAGCTGTTTGGACGCTATAGCACACTTCACACATAAATTTAATGGGGGTACCGCCTTGGCCTTTAAACATACAGAACAAAGGCTATCTGAAGGATCAGACATGTTTGACAGACTTAGACAGCACTACAATGCAATAAAAAACAATTTTTGAAAAAAACGTTACTGTGTCTTTAAATAATAAAAGTGCACACTTTATTACTAAAACATCAAATAACCATCAAATAAACATCCGATTTTAATGAAATTTTCAACACATTGTCTTAATGCTTTGAAAAGATTGCACACAAATTTTCAGACCAATTAACCCCTTAATGCCCAAACCGGAGCTAAGAACAGCAGTTAACCGGTTAAAAACACTACAGCACAATGCCACAGCCGCCTCTACTGTGGCTTTTACCTTCCTTAGGGATTATTTGAGTAAGAAATAAGCCTCTCTGAAGTCCTTTCTGAGGTCTCTGGACTCCCCACGTGAAGCTGCATGAACTGTCTAGCAAAAACAACTGCGCAACTGAGGCGCAAAAAGGAGGCCCCCTCCCTCTTGATTCCAGAGTGGTGGGGCCTTTTTGACTAGATTAGGTGTCTGAATAAGTGCCAGGCACTATAATAAACCCCATAAGTGTTTTAAAAGTCTCAAAAAACACCCTATTCATACTGAATCATGCTAATAAAGCAATCGATTAGCCCACAATAGTGTCAACCAGCAATGAGCCCTTAATTTAAGCCATCATTTTATACATGAGTCTGAGAAAAATGGCTTACCTATCCCTGAGGGGATTTCTGACAGTCTTCTAGCATTACTTGGTCTTGTTAGAAAAATGACTGATCATACCTGAAGCAGTTAAGCCTGCAAACTGTTCCCCCCAACTGAAGTTCTCCGGTATTCAACAGTCCTGCGTGGAAACAGCAATGGATTTTAGTTACTGGTGCTAAAATCATATTCCTCTCAGCAGAAATCTTCATCACTTTCTGCTTCAGAGTAAATAGTACAAGCCGGCACTATTTTAAAATAACAAACTTTTGATAGAAGAAATAAAAACTACAAATCTAACACCACAAACTCTTTACCCTCCCGTGGAGATGCTACTTGTTAGAGCGGCAAAGAGAATGACTGGGGGGGCGGAGCCTGAGGGGAGCTATATGGACAGCTCTGCTGTGTGCTCTCTTTGCCACTTCCTGTAGGGATTGAGAATATCCCACAAGTAAGGATGAAGCCGTGGACCGGATACACCAATGTAGGAGAAACAGAGCACTTTATTTTTATACTACAATGTCCATTTATCTTCTAAAATGTATAAATATTTAATGAAAATTTAGCTGTAATTTAATTATTCTAAAAATGTGAGGAAAATCAGTTTGTTAGTATACGTTCTTAGCTTTATTTCATGAAAAACAAAGCAGATAATAGGCTTCAGAAGTGGCACACGTATGTTTTTTCCACTCATGTCCATATAAAAACGCTTTAAAAAACTAATTTTCCAACGGACAGACGATGTCAGAATAACTTCTGTTTATCTGGGAACTGCCCTAGCCCAGTTAAGATCATACCAACTCACAGAATGACTCACTGACCACAGCCTGGTTGGTATATTTGGCCCATAATTGTGGATTTAATAACCCAGAGATAGTCTTATTTTAATAAAAAATTATTATTTTAGAATTTGAAGCAATAATTGGAGAATTAAAATGGTATTTTTGCATGGTTTAAGTTCAGAGAGAGGTCTATTGCTACCTTGCATACAGAACTTGTTTGTTCACCTATAGAAGAACATTATTAGGTAACAGCAATTCTGTTTGCAGTTTTCTATTTTTAATGACATAACATCTCATTGTCCAAATAGCACAGGGGATTGGTACCTTGTTGCTGAACTAAACCTCACTTTCAAGCCTCTTGAATCATTTTCATTTTTTAAATGTTAATATTAATGCACCATACCTCGCAATAAAATGTCCTAAGCTTAGAGAGATATGTGCACTGTTCTCTGCATCATTAAATGATTAGAAGGCTGCAGACTGGTGTCTCACACAAGCCCCCTTACCCACATCATGTTCCTACGGCGCCCACCACCAGACTGACAGGAAAGCTGCAGGGACTCCAGGAGCGGAGTAACCAACAGAAGGAGGCAAATAGGGGACTATATGGAGGCCTGGTGACTATGATTAAAGGACCATTGAACTTGACATTTCAACAATGTATAAAATGTTTCATTATTGCAAGTAAACCAATTTACATTCATTATTTATTTTGCTGCCTTTTTCTGTAAAATACACCCCAGGGACAATACACATACAGTATCTCACAAAAGTGAGTACACCCCTCACATTTTTGTAAATATTTTATTATATCTTTTCATGTGACAACACTGAAGAAATGACACTTTGCTACAATGTAAAGTAGTGAGTGTACAGCCTGTATAACATTGTAAATTTGCTGTCCCATCAAAATAACTCAACACACAGCCATTGATGTTTAAACTGTTGGCAACAAAAGTGAGTAAACCCCTAAGTAGAAATGTCCAAATTGGGCCCAAAGTTTCAATATTTTGTGTGGCCACCATTATTTTCCAGCTCTGCCTTAACCCTCTTGGGCATGGAGTTCCCCAGAGCTTCACAGGTTGCCACTGGAGTACTCTTCCATTCCTCCATGACAACATCACAGATCTGGTGGATGTTAGAGACCTTACACTCCCCAACCTTCTGTTTGAGGATGCTCCACAGATGCTCAATAGGGTTAAGGTCTGGAGGCATGCTTGGCAAGTCCATCACCTTTACCCTCAGCTTCTTTAGCAAGGTAGTGGTCATCTTGGAGGTGTGTTTGGGGTTGTTATCATGTTGGAATACTGCCCTGCCGCCCAGTCTCCGAAGGGAGGGGATCATGCTCTGCTTCAGTATGTGCCGGCAGCACTCAAGTAGGCCCAGAACATGGCACTCCCACTACCATGCTTGACTGTAGGCAAGACACACTTGTCTTTGTACTCCCCACCCGGTTGCCGCCACACACACTTGACACCATCTGAACCAAATAAGTTTATCTTGGTCTCATTTGACCACAGGAAATAGTTCCAGTAATCCATGTCCTTAGTCTGCTTGTCTTCAGCAAACTATTTGCAGGCTTTCTTGTGCATCATCTTTAGAAGAGGCTTCCTTCTGGGACGACAGTCATGCAGACCAATTTGATGCAGTGTGCGGCGTATGGTCTGAGAACTGACAGGCTGACCCCCCACCCCTTCAACCTTTGCAGCAATGCTGGCAGCACTTATACGTCTGTTTCCCAAAGACAACCTCTGGATATAACGCTGAGCACATGCACTCTTTGGTCAACCATGGCGAGGCCAGTTCTGAGTGGAACCTGTCCTGTGAAACCGCTGTATGGTCTTGCCTACCATGCTGCAGCTCAGTTTCAGGGTCTTGGCAATCTTCTTATAGCCTAGGCCATCTTTATGTAGAGCAACAATTCTTTTTTCAGATCCTCAGAGAGTTCTTTGCTGTGAGGTGCCATGTTGAACTTCCAGTGACCAGTATGAGAGAGTTTGAGAGCGATAACACCAAATTTAACACACATGCTCCCCATTCACACCTGAGACCTTGTAACATTAACGAATCACAAGAAACCAGCAAGGAGAAATGGCTAATTGGGCCCAATTTGGACATTTCCATTTAGGGGTGTACTCACTTTTGTTGCCAAGGGTTTAGACATTAATGGATGTGTGTTGAGTTATTTTGAGAGGACAGCAAATTTGCAATGTTATACAGACTGTACACTCACTACTTTACATTGTAGCAAAGTGTCATTTCTTCAGTGTTGTTACATGAAAAGCTATGATAAAATATTTACAAAAATGTGAGGGGTGTACTCACTTTTGTGGGATACTGTATATACAAATATAAACACATAAATATACATGAATACACATATCACATATAAACACATACATAGACATGGATACACATATATACACATATAAACACCTATCCAGCAAAAAGATTATGACTCACTGAAGGCTCAGATGATGGTTAGCATTTCTTAGCAATAAAGTATTTTTTAAATTAAGGTATGTACATTGTTTTTTCTTGACATAATGCTAGTGCACAGAGTACATTATAGTATAGTATAAATATAACTTTTATATGCACTGGGGAAAAAAAAATGAGTGTGACTCACTTTATTGCTATATTTGCTTTATTGCAGTGGTCTGGAACCAAACCCGCAATATCTCCGAGGTACGCCTGTAATTTCACAAAATAAAGCTGCAGTTTTCATTGTAAACTTATTCTCAGATATGAAGGTTCAAAATCATGTAGTTTACAATTTGTGTTTAGAGGTCGTTTAATACTGATGTTATTCTCCGTCTGATGCGAGTTTAACTTGTATTGCGTGTGATAGAGATTACAAATGTTACTAAAAGACATTTAAGGTAGAGGTGCGCTGTACTTTCTGGTTTTTAGGTTAGAAAGAGATTTGTCCAGTGAAAATAATTTACATTGAACTAATAGTATATTCTGTAATTATTTTGAAATGTAAAATTATTAAAAAGGACTTATCAAGTGTCTAGAAAGCTTGGGAGATCATTCCTGTGCTCAAATACACAGGGTCAAACCCTATTCCATTCACTAAATTAGAGGGTGAATTTGATTTATATCACAATTTAAAGTGAAGGTCAATTTGGATAAATTAGTGCCCGGTTTTAATAATCCTATTAAAAACAAGGGAACTTTAATTCATCAAAATTGACATTTCACTTCTTTTCTTAAAAAACGTACCTTTTAATCCTGGCAGCCGCTCCAGCGATTCCCCCGGCCGTCGGAAGCCTCTGCAGACGTCAGAAATGACGAACCCAGTTTCCTCCAATCACGGCTTCCCCCGGGGGAATCTTGGCCTGATGCAACGCTGTGATTGGAGGAAGCCGGATTCGTCATTTTGGACCCGAGAAGACAGCTTGCGACGGGCGGAGGAAGTGCTGGAGCGGCTGCCAGGATTAAAAGGTACGTTTTTGAAGAAAAGAAGTGAAATGTCAATTTTGATAAATTAAAGTGCCCTTGTTTTTAATAGGTTTATTAAAAACCAGGCACTAATTAATCAAAATTGACCTTCACTTTAAATCACTAGTCAGTAAGACCAATTTAAATAGATTTAAATAATGGTTCTCATTTTTAGAAAAATAACTTTTCAGATTAATTTTGCACTTATCTCAGACCATTACGGATTTGGTTATACATCATTAGATACACGTAGATAGATCATTAAAATGAATAAAATTATTGGGAGGTGAACTATTTCTAAGTTAACTGGGTTAATCAATCATATTTGATCAAATTTCAGCTGTATTTCATTAGAAGGAGAAAAATAATTATCATCTTAATAATAACAACAATTCAAATAGTTTTATTTAACTAATGGAAAAAAAAACATTACCTTAATAATAGCAATTTAAATAGTTTTATTTAACTAAAACAATAACATTATATTTCATTTTTATTTCTTGCCCCTCCCTCCTCACACTTAGGTCCTTGTGCAGATCTATTCCACTCCAAACAACCTTATATTCAGTGAGCTTCTTAACACTTAGTATGGGTTTATTCTGTGCATATAGATTTACAGTGGAGCAATGGCATTAAAGGGACAGTAAAGTCAAAATTAAACTTTCATGATTCATAAAGAACATGCAAGTTTTAAGAATTTTCTAATTTACTTCTCTTATCTAATTTGCTTTTGTCTCTTGGTATTCATTGTTGAAAAGCATACATACAGCTAGATTACGAGTTGTACGTTAGGGTAAAAAAGCAGCGTTAAGAGGTCCTAACGCTGCTTTTTTACGCCCGCTGCTATTACGAGTCTTGAAGGTTTAGGGTCACCGCACACTTCTTTGGCCTTACCGCAAAACGACTTATGTAAACTTCGTAAAGTCTTTTATCTATTGGACTTCCATAGCGCCGGTATTACGAGTCTGTCCTGGGAGGCCAAAAAGTGAGCGGTACACCCTCTCCTGTCAAGAGTCCTAACGCATTTAAAAGTCAGTAGTTAAGAGTTTTATGGTACAACGCCGTAACATAAAACTCATAACTAAAGTGCTAAAAAGTACACTAACACCCATAAACTACCTATTAACCCCTAAACCAAGACCCTCCCGCATCGCAAGCACTATAATAAAAAATGTAACCCCTAATCTGCTGCTCCGGACACCACCGCCACCTACATTATAGTTATGAACCCCTAATCTGCTGCCCCCAACATCGCTGACACCTACATACTATTTATTAACCCCTAATCTGCCTCCCCCAATGTCGCCGCAACCTACCTACACTTTTTAACCCCTAATCTGCCGTCCCCAACGTCGCCGCCACTATATTAAAGTTATTAACCCTAAAGTTGCCTAAACCTAAGTCTAACCCTAAACCTAACACCCACTAACTGAAATATAATTTAAATAAATCTAGCTAAAAATTACTATCATTAACTAAATAATTCCTATTTAAAACTAAATACTTACCTATAAAATAAACCCTAAGCTAGCTACAATATAACTAATAATTACATTGTATCTAGCTTAGGGTTTATTTGTATTTTACAGGCAAGTTTGTATTTTAACTAGGTAGAATAGTTATTAACTATTTAATAACTACCTAGCTAAAATAAATACAAATTTACCTGTAAAATAAAACCTAACCTAAGTTACACTAACGCCTAACACTACAATATACGTAATTAAATAAATTAACTAAATTAAATACAATTACCTAAATTAAATTAGCTAAAGTACAAAAAAAAAAAACACTAAATTAAAGAAAATAATAAACAAATTACAGATATTTAAACTAATTACACCTAATCTAATAGCCCTATTAAAATAAAAAAGCCCCCCCAAAATAAAAAAAAACCCCTAGCCTAAACTAAATTACCAATAGCCCTTAAAAGGGCCTTTTGCGGGGCATTGCCCCCAAAGTAATCAGCTCTTTTACCTGTAAAAAAATACAAACAACCCCCCCAAAGTAAAACCCACCACCCACACAACCAACCCCCCAAATAAAATACTATCTAAAAAAACCTAAGCTCCCCATTGCCCTGAAAAGGGCATTTGGATGGACATTGCCCTTAAAAGGGCAGTTAGTTCTTTTGCCGCCCAAACCCTAACCTAAAAATAAAACCCACCCAATACACCCTTAAAAAAACCTAACACTAATCCCCTGAAGATCGACTTACTGGGAGACGTCTTCATCCAAGCCGGGCCGAAGTCCTCAACAAAGCCGGGAGAAGTCTTCATCCAAGCCGAGCGAAGTGGTCCTCCAGACGGGCAGAAGTCTTCATCCAGATGGCATCTTCTATCTTCATCCATCCGGTGCGGGTCCATCTTCAAGACATCCGAAGCGGAGCATCCTCTTCATCCGACGACTAAAGCTGAATGAAGGTACCTTTAAGTGACGTCATCCAAAATGGCGTCCCTTAGATTCCGATTGGCTGATAGAATTCTATCAGCCAATCGAAATTAAGTTAGAAAAAATCCTATTGGCTGATGCAATCAGTCAATAGGATTGAAGTTCAATCCTACTGGCTGATCCAATCAGCCAATAGGATTGAGCTTGCATTCTATTGGCTGTTTCAATCAGCCAATAGAATGCGAGCTCAATCCTATTGGCTGATTGGATTAGCCAATAGGATTGAACTTCAATCCAATTGGCTGATTGGCTGATCTGGGCAGCAAAAGCGCTAACTGCCCTTTTAAAAGGGCAATACCCATCCAAATGCCCTTTTCAGGGCAATGGGGAGCTTAGTTTTTTTAGATAGTATTTTATTTGGGGGGTTGGTTGTGTGGGTGGTGGGTTTTACTGTTGGGGGGGTTGTTTGTATTTTTTTTTACAGGTAAAAGAGCTGATTACTTTGGGGCAATGCCCAGGAAAAGGCCTTTTTAAGGGCTATTGGTAGTTTAGGCTAGGGTTTTTTTTTTATTTGGGGGGGCTTTTTTTTATTTTAATAGGGCTATTAGATTAGGTGTAATTAGTTTAAATATCTGTAATTTGTTTATTATTTTCTGTAATTTAGTGGGGGGGTTGTACTTTAGCTAATTTAAATGGACAGTTAAGTATAAATTAAACTTTCATTATTCAGATAGGACTTTTAATTTTAATCAACTTTCCAATTTACGCTTATCATCAAATTTGCTTTTTTCTCTTGGTATTCTTAGTTTAAACTAAACATAGGTAGGCTCATATGCTAATTTCTAAACCTTTGAGGGATGCCTCTTATCACATGCTTTTTAAATCTCTTTTCAACACAAAGAGACAGAAAGTACACGTGGGCCATATAGATAACACTGTGTTCAGGCACAGGGGGTTATTTAAGATTTAGCACAAAACAATGCTTAATTTAAGACAATAGATAATAAACAGTCACAGTCATGTGATCAGGGGGCTGGAAGAAGGTTCCTAGATACAAGGTAATCACAGAGGTAAAAAGTATATTAATATAACTGAGATAAGGGGCAGTCTGCAGGGGCTTAGATACAAGGTAATCACAGAGGTAAAAAGTATATTAATATAACTGTGTTGGTTATGCAAAACTGGGGAATGGGTAACAAAGGGATTATCTATCTTTTAAAACAATAACAATTCTATGGTAGACTGTCCCTTTAATTTAATTTAGGTAATTGTATTTAATTTAGTTAATTTATTTAATTATATTGTAGTGTTAGGTGTTAGTGTAACTTAGGTTAGGTTTTATTTTACAGGTAAATTTGTATTTATTTTAGCTAGGTAGCTAGTAAATAGTTAACTATTTAGTAACTATTCTACCTAGTTAAAATAAATACAAAGTTGCCTGTAAAATACAAATAAACCCTAAGCTAGATACAATGAAACTATTAGTTATATTGTAGCTAGTTTAGGATTTATTTTATAGGTATTTAGTTTTAAATAGGAATAATTTAGTTAATAGGAATTTTTAGTTAGATTTATTTAAATTATATTTAAGTTAGTGGGTGTTAGGTTTAGGGTTAGACTTAGGTTTAGGGGTTAATAACTTTAATATAGTGGCGGCGACGTTGGGGGCGGCAGATTAAGGGTTAAAAAGTGTAGGTAGGTTGCGGCGACATTGGGGCGGCAGATTAGGGGTTAATAAATAGTATGTAGGTGTCGGCGATGTTGGCGGCAGTAGATTAGGGGTTCATAACTATAATGTAGGTGTTGGCGATGTCGGGGTGGCAGATTAGGGGTTAATAAGTGTAAGATTAGGGGTGTTTAGACTCAGGATTCATGTTAGGGTGTTATGAGGAAATACATTTTGTCTACACCTAGGAATCAATGGGGCTGCGTTAGGGAGCTTTACGCTGCTTTTTTGCAGGTGTTAGACTTTTTTTCAGCCGGCTCTCCCCGTTGATTTCTATGGGGAAATCGTGCACGAGCACGTACGACCAGCTCACCGCTGACTTAAGCAGCGCTGGTATTGGAGTGCGGTAATGAGCAAAATTTTGCTCAACGCTCACTTCTTGTCTTTTAACGCCGGGTTTCTGAAACCCCATAATACCAGCGCTGCAGGTAAGTGAGCAGTGAGGGAAAACTGCTCGTTAGCACCGCACAGCCTCTAACGCAAAACTTGTAATCTAGCCGATTGGTAGGCTCAGAAGTTACTGCAAGCTAGCTGCTTGTCACTGTGTCAACCAATGTGTTAATCTAGGCTTCAGTTGAGAATTGTTCTCCTTCAACAAAGGATACCAAGAGAATGAAGCAAATTTGATCATTGAAGTAAATCTACAAATTGTAGGCTCTATCTGAAACCCAGATATTTTCTTTCACGAGTATGTCCCTTTAAGGTCTATTTCTCTACTCTGTATGTTTTTCTATTTTATAAAAAATTTGCTGTGAAGAAAGGGCAGGTTATTTCTACAGTCACAAATTCAGTGTTTTGAGAACTACAAAACCAATAATATGTGATAATATCTTTAAGATAGAAATATTGCCCAAAATATTCTAACAGAAGCCTCTGTGAGAGCATGACATTGTGACTGGATTAATGCAATTACTTTACCAAACAAATTAATAACAGCTATGAATATACAGCATCTCACTATATAATTACACATTACACACATGACTATACAGCATCTCACTATATAATTACACATTACACACATGACTATACAGCATCTCACTATATAATTACACACATGACTATACAGCATCTCACTATATAATTACACACATGACTATACAGCATCTCACTATATAATTACACACATGACTATACAGCATCTCACTATATAATTACACACATGACTATACAGCATCTCACTATATAATTACACACATGACTATACAGCATCTCACTATAGAATTACACACATGAATATACAGCATCTCACTATATAATTACACACATGACTATACAGCATCTCACTATAGAATTACACACATGACTATACAGCATCTCACTATATAATTACACACATGACTATACAGCATCTCACTATATAATTACACACATGACTATACAGCATCTCACTATATAATTACACACATGACTATACAGCATCTCACTATATAATTACACACATGACTATACAGCATCTCACTATATAATTACACACATGACTATACAGCATCTCACTATATAATTACACATTACACACATGACTATACAGCATCTCACTATATAATTACACACATGACTATACAGCATCTCACTATATAATTACACACATGACTATACAGCATCTCACTATATAATTACACATTACACACATGACTATACAGCATCTCACTATATAATTACACATTACACACATGACTATACAGCATCTCACTATATAATTACACACATGACTATACAGCATCTCACTATATAATTACACATTACACACATGACTATACAGCATCTCACTATATAATTACACACATGACTATACAGCATCTCACTATATAATTACACACATGACTATACAGCATCTCACTATATAATTACACACATGACTATACAGCATCTCACTATATAATTACACATTACACACATGACTATACAGCATCTCACTATATAATTACACATTACACACATGACTATACAGCATCTCACTATATAATTACACATTACACACATGACTATACAGCATCTCACTATATAATTACACACATGACTATACAGCATCTCACTATATAATTACACATTACACACATGACTATACAGCATCTCACTATATAATTACACATTACACACATGACTATACAGCATCTCACTATATAATTACACACATGACTATACAGCATCTCACTATATAATTACACACATGACTATACAGCATCTCACTATATAATTACACATTACACACATGACTATACAGCATCTCACTATATAATTACACATTACACACATGACTATACAGCATCTCACTATATAATTACACACATGACTATACAGCATCTCACTATATAATTACACATTACACACATGACTATACAGCATCTCACTATATAATTACACATTACACACATGACTATACAGCATCTCACTATATAATTACACACATGACTATACAGCATCTCACTATATAATTACACATTACACACATGACTATACAGCATCTCACTATATAATTACACATTACACACATGACTATACAGCATCTCACTATATAATTACACACATGACTATACAGCATCTCACTATATAATTACACTCATGACTATACAGCATCTCACTATATAATTACACACATGACTATAAAGCATCTTGCTATATAATTACACATTACACACATGACTATACAGCATCTCACTATATAATTACACACATGACTATACAGCATCTCACTATATAATTACACATTACACACATGACTATAAAGCATCTTGCTATATAATTACACATTACACACATGACTATACAGCATCTCACTATATAATTACACATTACACACATGACTATACAGCATCTCACTATATAATTACACATTACACACATGACTATACAGCATCTCACTATATAATTACACACATGACTATACAGCATCTCACTATATAATTACACACATGACTATACAGCATCTCACTATATAATTACACACATGACTATACAGCATCTCACTATATAATTACACATTACACACATGACTATAAAGCATCTTGCTATATAATTACACATTACACACATGACTATACAGCATCTCACTATATAATTACACACATGACTATACAGCATCTCACTATATAATTACACATTACACACATGACTATACAGCATCTCACTATATAATTACACATTACACACATGACTATACAGCATCTCACTATATAATTACACACATGACTATACAGCATCTCACTATATAATTACACATTACACACATGACTATACAGCATCTCACTATATAATTACACATTACACACATGACTATACAGCATCTCACTATATAATTACACACATGACTATACAGCATCTCACTATATAATTACACACATGACTATACAGCATCTCACTATATAATTACACATTACACACATGACTATACAGCATCTCACTATATAATTACACACATGACTATACAGCATCTCACTATATAATTACACACATGACTATACAGCATCTCACTATATAATTACACATTACACACATGACTATAAAGCATCTTGTTATATAATTACACATTACACACATGACTATACAACATCTCACTATATAATTACACATTACACACATGACTATACAGCATCTCACTATATAATTACACATTACACACATGACTATACAGCATCTCGCTATATAATTACACATTACACACATGACTATACAGCATCTCGCTATATAATTACACATTACACACATGACTATACAGCATCTCACTATATAATTACACACTACACACATGACTATACAGCATCTCACTATATAATTACACACATGACTATACAGCATCTCACTATATAATTACACACATGACTATACAGCATCTCACTATATAATTACACACATGACTATACAGCATCTCACTATATAATTACACACATGACTATACAGCATCTCACTATATAATTACACACATGACTATACAGCATCTCGCTATGTAATTACACACATGACTATACAGCATCTCACTATATAATTACACATTACACACATGACTATACAGCATCTCACTATATCATTACACACGACTATACAGCATCTCACTATTTAATTACACATTACACACACATGACTATACAGCATCTCACTATATAATTACACATTACACACATGACTATACAGCATCTCACTATATAATTACACATTACACACACATGACTATACAGCATCTCACTATATAATTACACACATGACTATACAGCATCTCACTATATAATTACACACATGACTATACAGCATCTCACTATATAATTACACATTACACACATGACTATACAGCATCTCACTATATAATTACACACATGACTATACAGCATCTCACTATATAATTACACATTACACACATGACTATACAGCATCTCACTATATAATTACACACATGACTATACAGCATCTCACTATATAATTACACATTACACACATGACTATACAGCATCTCACTATATAATTACACATTACACACATGACTATACAGCATATCACTATATAATTACACATTACACACATGACTATACAGCATCTCACTATATAATTACACATTACACACATGACTATACAGCATCTCACTATATAATTACACACATGACTATACAGCATCTTGTTATATAATTACACATTACACACATGACTATAAAGCATCTTGTTATATAATTACACATTACACACATGACTATACAGCATCTCACCATATAATTACACATTACACACATGACTATACAGCATCTCACTATATAATTACACATTACACACATGACTATACAGCATCTCACTATATAATTACACACATGACTATACAGCATCTTTTATATAATTACACATTACACACATGACTATACAGCATCTTTTATATAATTACACATTACACACATGACTATACAGCATCTTGTTATATAATTACACATTACACACATGACTATACAGCATCTCACTATATAATTACACATTACACACATGGCTATACAGCATCTCACTATATAATTACACACATGACTATACAGCATCTCACTATATAATTACACACATGACTATACAGCATCTCACTATATAATTACACATTACACACATGACTATACAGCATCTCACTATATAATTACACACATGACTATACAGCATCTCACTATATAATTACACATTACACACATGACTATACAGCATCTCACTATATAATTACACATTACACACATGACTATACAGCATCTCACTATATAATTACACATTACACACATGACTATACAGCATATCACTATATAATTACACATTACACACATGACTATACAGCATCTCACTATATAATTACACATTACACACATGACTATACAGCATCTCACTATATAATTACACACATGACTATACAGCATCTTGTTATATAATTACACATTACACACATGACTATAAAGCATCTTGTTATATAATTACACATTACACACATGACTATACAGCATCTCACCATATAATTACACATTACACACATGACTATACAGCATCTCACTATATAATTACACATTACACACATGACTATACAGCATCTCACTATATAATTACACACATGACTATACAGCATCTTTTATATAATTACACATTACACACATGACTATACAGCATCTTTTATATAATTACACATTACACACATGACTATACAGCATCTTGTTATATAATTACACATTACACACATGACTATACAGCATCTCACTATATAATTACACATTACACACATGGCTATACAGCATCTCGCTATATAATTACACATTACACACATGACTATACAGCATCTCACTATATAATTACACACATGACTATACAGCATCTCACTATATAATTACACATTACACACATGACTATACAGCATCTTGTTATATAATTACACATTACACACATGACTATACAGCATCTCACTATATAATTACACATTACACACATGACTATACAGCATCTCGCTATATAATTACACACATGACTATACAGCATCTCACTATATAATTACACACATGACTATACAGCATCTCACTATATAATTACACACATGACTATACAGCATCTCACTATATAATTACACACATGACTATACAGCATCTCACTATATAATTACACACATGACTATACAGCATCTCACTATATAATTACACATTACACACATGACTATACAGCATCTCGCTATATAATTACACATTACACACATGACTATACAGCATCTCGCTATATAATTACACATTACACACATGACTATACAGCATCTCACTATATAATTACACACATTACTATACAGCATCTCACTATATAATTACACACATGACTATACAGCATCTCACTATATAATTACACATTACACACATGACTATACAGCATCTCACTATATAATTACACACATGACTATACAGCATCTCACTATATAATTACACACATGACTATACAGCATCTCACTATATAATTACACATTACACACGACTATACAGCATCTCACTATATAATTACACATTACACACATGACTATACAGCATCTCGCTATATAATTACACATTACACACATGACTATACAGCATCTCACTATATAATTACACACATGACTATACAGCATCTCACTATATAATTACACACATGACTATACAGCATCTCACTATATAATTACACATTACACACATGACTATACAGCATCTAACTATATAATTACACATTACACACATGACTATAAAGCATCTTGTTATATAATTACACATTACACACACATGACTATACAGCATCTCGCTATATAATTACACACATGACTATACAGCATCTTGTTATATAATTACACATTACACACATGACTATACAGCATCTCACTATATAATTACACACATGACTATACAGCATCTTGTTATATAATTACACATTACACACATGACTATACAGCATCTCACTATATAATTACACATTACACACATGACTATACAGCATCTCACTGTATAATTACACATTACACACATGACTATACAGCATCTCACTATATAATTACACATTACACACATGACTATACAGCATCTCACTGTATAATTACACATTACACACACATGACTATACAGCATCTCGCTATATAATTACACATTACACACATGACTATACAGCATCTCACTGTATAATTACACATTACACACACATGACTATACAGCATCTTGTTATATAATTACACACATGACTATACAGCATCTCACTATATAATTACACACATGACTATACAGCATCTCACTATATAATTACACATTACACACATGACTATACAGCATCTCACTATATAATTACACATTACACACATGACTATACAGCATCTCACTATATAATTACACACATGACTATACAGCATCTCACTATATAATTACACACATGACTATACAGCATCTCACTATATAATTACACATTACACACATGACTATACAGCATCTCACTATATAATTACACACATGATTATACAGCATCTCACTATATAATTACACATTACACACATGACTATACAGCATCTCACTATATAATTACACATTACACACATGACTATACAGCATCTCACTACATAATTACACATTACACACATGACTATACAGCATCTCACTATATAATTACACACATGACTATACAGCATCTCACTACATAATTACACATTACACACATGACTATACAGCATCTCACTATATAATTACACATTACACACATGACTATACAGCATCTCACTATATAATTACACATTACACACATGACTATACAGCATCTCACTATATAATTACACACTACACACATGACTATACAGCATCTCACTATATAATTACACACATGACTATACAGCATCTCGCTATATAATTACACATTACACACATGACTATACAGCATCTCACTATATAATTACACACATGACTATACAGCATCTCACTATATAATTACACACATGACTATACAGCATCTCACTATATAATTACACACATGACTATACAGCATCTCACTATATAATTACACATTACACACATGACTATACAGCATCTCACTATATAATTACACATTACACACTGACTATACAGCATCTCACTATATAATTACATATTACACACATGACTATACAGCATCTCACTATATAATTACACATTACACACATGACTATACAGCATCTCACTATATAATTACACACATGACTATACAGCATCTCACTATATAATTACACACATGACTATACAGCATCTCACTATATAATTACACATTACACACATGACTATACAGCATCTCACTATATAATTACACACATGACTATACAGCATCTCACTATATAATTACACACATGACTATACAGCATCTCACTATATAATTACACATTACACACATGACTATACAGCATCTCACTATATAATTACACACATGACTATACAGCATCTCACTATATAATTACACACATGACTATACAGCATCTCACTATATAATTACACATTACACACATGACTATACAGCATCTCACTATATAATTACACATTACACACATGACTATACAGCATCTCACTATATAATTACACACATGACTATACAGCATCTCACTATATAATTACACATTACACACATGACTATACAGCATCTCACTATATAATTACACATTACACACATGACTATACAGCATCTCACTATATAATTACACACATGACTATACAGCATCTCACTATATAATTACACATTACACACTGACTATACAGCATCTCACTATATAATTACACACATGACTATACAGCATCTCACTATATAATTACACACATGACTATACAGCATCTCACTATATAATTACACACATGACTATACAGCATCTCACTATATAATTACACACATGACTATACAGCATCTCACTATATAATTACACATTACACACATGACTATACAGCATCTCACTATATAATTACACACATGACTATACAGCATCTCACTATATAATTACACATTACACACATGACTATACAGCATCTCACTATATAATTACACACATGACTATACAGCATCTCACTATATAATTACACATTACACACATGACTATACAGCATCTCACTATATAATTACACACATGACTATACAGCATCTCGCTATATAATTACACACATGACTATACAGCATCTCACTATATAATTACACATTACACACACGACTATAAAGCATCTTGTTATATAATTACACACATGACTATACAGCATCTCACTATATAATTACACATTACACACATGACTATACAGCATCTCACTATATAATTACACATTACACACATGACTATACAGCATCTCACTATATAATTACACACATGACTATACAGCATCTCACTATATAATTACACACATGACTATACAGCATCTTGTTATATAATTACACACATGACTATACAGCATCTCACTATATAATTACACATTACACACATGACCATACAGCATCTCACTATATAATTACACATTACACACATGACTATACAGCATCTCACTATATAATTACACATTACACACACATGACTATACAGCATCTCACTATATAATTACACATTACACACATGACTATACAGCATCTTGTTATATAATTACACATTACACACATGACTATACAGCATCTCACTATATAATTACACACATGACTATACAGCATCTCACTATATAATTACACACATGACTATACAGCATCTCACTATATAATTACACACATGACTATACAGCATCTTGTTATATAATTACACACATGATTATACAGCATCTCACTATATAATTACACATTACACACATGACTATACAGCATCTCACTATATAATTACACATTACACACATGACTATACAGCATCTCACTATATAATTACACACATGACTATACAGCATCTCACTATATAATTACACATTACACACATGACTATACAGCATCTCGCTATATAATTACACATTACACACATGAATATACAGCATCTTGCTATATAATTACACATTACAGCTATGAATATACACAATCTTGCTATATAATTAGAAATACATCTATATTTCAGGATGAATAACCTCTAGATCAGTGGTTCCCAAACTATGCGCCGCGGCACCCTGGTGCTCCGTGACTGGCCTACATGGGTCCCCCGAAATATTCATCTTTTGCAACCGAAAAAGTGCTCATAAATGATGCGCCACTGACAAGACGACTGATGAGACCGTATCGTTTTGAGAATAGACCCGAATGTATTGACAGAGATGCGACATGCGTAGGATGCACAATGTCCTCACATGAATATATGACTTGATCTGTGAGTACATAGTTATTATACGCTTATAAATGGACACGTTTTTATTTGATAAGCACACCTTGGGGGTCAATTTATTATAGTGCGAGTGGACATGATACGATGTAGCGTATCATGTCCGCTGCACATCGATATATGCTGACAGCATATGCTGTCGGCATTTATCATTGCACCAGCAGTTCTTGTGAACTGCTGGTGCAACGCCGCCCCCTGCAGATTTGCGGCCAATCGCCTGCTAGCAGGAGGTGTCAATCAACCCGATCATATTTGATTGGGTTGATTACTGTCCCCCGCCTCAGAGCAGGCGGATAGGTTATGGAGCAGCAGTCTTTAGACCGCTGCTTCATAACTTCTGTTTCTGGCGAGCCTGAAGGCTCCCGAAAACACGGGGCATCCATACGGGGCTTGATAAATTGACCCCTAAGACTGAAAATAAAGAGGATGCACCACAAACTAGTGGCGGTGTGTGCAAGAAACGGAAATATCATAAATATGATGACAATCATTTGGATTTTGGCTTCACATCAACAAATGTCAATGGTGAAGAAAGACTGCAGTGTGTTTGAAGATTTGGGCTACAGAATACATGATTCCAAGTAAGCTAAAACACCATTTAGAAACCAATCATTCAAATATGGTTGGTAAATCTCGTGACTTCTTTACCAGAAAGTTAAAAATTAAAACAACAACATCAAGGTACTTTTTCTCAGCATTTGTCAATACCAAACATCTCTCTGCTAGCCTCATATAAGGTCATTTGCGTTTAATTGCACCAAGCCCCCAACTGCACACTGCAACTGCCAGGTATGTAATATAGATGATAAAACTATGGTTTGACTTGGGGTGCCTTGAAAAAAATCTTGAAACATTAAGAGCGCCGTGAACCGATAAAGTTAAGGAATGTAACTTAAATAGAAACTATACTTAGATAGATTTGTTTGATCTATTTTTAATTTAAAAAAAAAATCAGATTTAAATAATAAAAATCTGATTTGTTTTAAAAAATATGACTTTTATCCACCCTGGTAAATTATTATTATTTGTTAACAGTATTGAGAGCTCATACAGAAATGACCAAAACTTGCAAGAGTCTTAAAGGACCATTAAATACAATAGAAATGTATAATCAACAAATGCACAATAAAAATAGCAAATTACCAGTAGATTTTTTCCCAGCCCGTTGTATCATGTGACCGCCATCAGCCAATTAAAGACTCATATAGATATACACTGACCTTTAGCACATGCTCAGTAGTAGTTGGTGCCTCAGGGAGTATCTATATAAAAAAACTGAGAACAAACTGATAATGGAAGTAAACAGGAAAACTCAGGTAGTGTAGCTATTTGTTTTCATGGCTTATGTATAAAAATGTAGGGTTTGAGTAACTTTAGCTCAGGCTAAAAGGACAATGCCAGTCCAGTCTTTGACCCTGATGCAGAGAAGTGAAATATAGGACAAAATCTCCCAACACTCTGGATATAGCCGAAGACGGCCTAATGAGCAGCCAGGATCCAGATAATGATCAGAAAACCAAGAGGTCAGACAGAGCTGGGAAATAGCAGTATAGAATGCAGAAGTCAGTGCTGCCAGAGGTCAGACAGAGCTGGGAAATAGCGGTATAGAATACAGAAGTCAGTGCTGCCAGAGGTCAGACAGAGCTGGGAAATAGCGGTATAGAATACAGAAGTCAGTGCTGCCAGAGGTCAGACAGAGCTGGGAAATAGCGGTATAGAATGCAGAAGTCAGTGCTGCCAGAGGTCAGACAGAGCTGGGAAATAGCAGTATAGAATGCAGAAGTCAGTGCTGCCAGAGGTCAGACAGAGCTGGGAAATAGCAGTATAGAATGCAGAAGTCAGTGCTGCCAGAGGTCAGACAGAGCTGGGAAATAGCGGTGTAGAATGTAGAAGTCAGTGCTGCCAGAGGTCAGACAGAGCTGGGAAATAGCGGTATAGAATGCAGAAGTCAGTGCTGCCAGAGGCCAGACAGAGCTGGGAAATAGCGGTATAGAATGCAGTAGTCAGTGCTGCCAGAGGTCAGACAGAGCTGGGAAATAGCGGTGTAGAATGTAGAAGTCAGTGCTGCCAGAGGTCAGACAGAGCTGGCAAATAGCAGTATAGAATGCAGTAGTCAGTGCTGCCAGAGGTCAGACAGAGCTGGGAAATAGCGGTGTAGAATGTAGAAGTCAGTGCTGCCAGAGGTCAGACAGAGCTGGGAAATAGCGGTATAGAATGCAGAAGTCAGTGCTGCCAGAGGTCAGACAGAGCTGGGAAATAGCGGTATAGAATACAGAAGTCAGTGCTGCCAGAGGTCAGACAGAGCTGGGAAATAGCGGTATAGAATGCAGAAGTCAGTGCTGCCAGAGGTCAGACAGAGCTGGGAAATAGCGGTATAGAATGCAGAAGTCAGTGCTGTCAGAGGTCAGACAGAGCTGGGAAATAGCGGTATAGAATGCAGTAGTCAGTGCTGCCAGAGGTCAGACAGAGCTGGGAAATAGCGGTGTAGAATGTAGAAGTCAGTGCTGCCAGAGGTCAGACAGAGCTGGGAAATAGCGGTATAGAATGCAGAAGTCAGTGCTGCCAGAGGTCAGACAGAGCTGGGAAATAGCGGTATAGAATGCAGTAGTCAGTGCTGCCAGAGGTCAGACAGAGCTGAGAAATAGCAGTATAGAATGCAGAAGTCAGTGCTGCCAGAGGTCAGATAGAGCTGGGAAATAGCGGTAAAGAATGCAGAAGTCAGTGCTGCCAGAGGTCAGACAGAGCTGGGAAATAGCGGTATAGAATGCAGTAGTCAGTGCTGCCAGAGGTCAGACAAAGCTGGCAAATAGCGGTATAGAATGCAGAAGTCAGTGCTGCCAGAGGTCAGACAGAGCTGGGAAATAGCGGTATAAAATGCAGAAGTCAGTGCTGCCAGAGGTCAGACAGAGCTGGGAAATAGCGGTGTAGAATGTAGAAGTCAGTGCTGCCAGAGGTCAGACAGAGCTGGGAAATAGCGGTATAGAATGCAGTAGTCAGTGCTGCCAGAGGTCAGACAGAGCTGGCAAATAGCGGTATAGAATGCAGAAGTCAGTGCTGCCAGAGGTCAGATAGAGCTGGGAAATAGCGGTATAGAATGCAGAAGTCAGTGCTGCCAGAGGTCAGACAGAGCTGGGAAATAGCGGTATAGAATGCAGAAGTCAGTGCTGCCAGAGGTCAGACAGAGCTGGGAAATAGCAGTATAGAATGCAGAAGTCAGTGCTGCCAGAGGTCAGACTGAGCTGGGAAATAGCGGTATAGAATACAGAAGTCAGTGCTGCCAGAGGTCAGACAGAGCTGGGAAATAGCGGTATAGAATACAGAAGTCAGTGCTGCCAGAGGTCAGACAGAGCTGGGAAATAGCGGTATAGAATGCAGAAGTCAGTGCTGCCAGAGGTCAGACAGAGCTGGGAAATAGCGGTATAGAATACAGAAGTCAGTGCTGCCAGAGGTCAGACAGAGCTGGGAAATAGCGGTATAGAATACAGAAGTCAGTGCTGCCAGAGGTCAGACAGAGCTGGGAAATAGCGGTATAGAATGCAGAAGTCAGTGCTGCCAGAGGTCAGACAGAGCTGGGAAATAGCAGTATAGAATGCAGAAGTCAGTGCTGCCAGAGGTCAGACAGAGCTGGGAAATAGCGGTATAGAATGCAGAAGTCAGTGCTGCCAGAGGTCAGACAGAGCTGGGAAATAGCGGTATAGAATACAGAAGTCAGTGCTGCCAGAGGTCAGACAGAGCTGGGAAATAGCGGTATAGAATACAGAAGTCAGTGCTGCCAGAGGTCAGACAGAGCTGGGAAATACCGGTATAGAATACAGAAGTCAGTGCTGCCAGAGGTCAGACAGAGCTGGGAAACAGACAGAGCTGGGAAATAGCGGTATAGAATGCAGAAGTCAGTGCTGCCAGAGGTCAGACAGAGCTGGGAAATAGCGGTATAGAATGCAGAAGTCAGTGCTGCCAGAGGTCAGACAGAGCTGGGAAATAGCGGTATAGAATGCAGAAGTCAGTGCTGCCAGAGGTCAGACAGAGCTGGGAAATAGCGGTATAGAATGCAGTAGTCAGTGCTGCCAGAGGTCAGACAGAGCTGGGAAATAGCGGTATAGAATGCAGAAGTCAGTGCTGCCAGAGGTCAGACAGAGCTGGGAAATAGCAGTATAGAATGCAGAAGTCAGTGCTGCCAGAGGTCAGACAGAGCTGGGAAATAGAGGTATAGAATGCAGAAGTCAGTGCTGCCAGAGGTCAGACAGAGCTGGGAAATAGCGGTATAGAATGCAGAAGTCAGTGCTGCCAGAGGTCAGACAGAGCTGGGAAATAGCGGTATAGAATGCAGAAGTCAGTGCTGCCAGAGGTCAGACAGAGCTGGGAAATAGCGGTATAAAATGCATTAGTCAGTGCTGCCAGAGGTCAGACAAAGCTGGGAAATAGCGGTATAGAATGCAGAAGTCAGTGCTGCCAGAGGTCAGACAAAGCTGGGAAATAGCGGTATAGAATGCAGAAGTCAGTGCTGCCAGAGGTCAGACAGAGCTGGGAAATAGCGGTATAGAATGCAGAAGTCAGTGCTTTCAGACAGCTCAAATAGCTTTAGATGTTTTCACTGACTTCTTCATTCTATACTGCTATTTCCCAGCTCTGTCTGACCTCTGGCAGCACTGACTTCTGCATTCTATACCGCTATTTCCCAGCTTTGTCTGACCTCTGTCAGACAAAGCTGGGAAATAGCGGTATAGAATGCAGAAGTCAGTGCTGCCAGAGGTCAGACAGAGCTGGGAAATAGCGGTATAGAATGCAGAAGTCAGTGCTGCCAGAGGTCAGACAGAGCTGGGAAATAGCAGTATAGAATGCAGAAGTCAGTGCTGCCAGAGGTCAGACAGAGCTGGGAAATAGCGGTATAGAATGCAGAAGTCAGTGCTGCCAGAGGTCAGACAGAGCTGGGAAATAGCAGTATAGAATGCAGAAGTCAGTGCTGCCAGAGGTCAGACAGAGCTGGGAAATAGCGGTATAGAATGCAGAAGTCAGTGCTGCCAGAGGTCAGACAGAGCTGGGAAATAGCGGTATAGAATGCAGTAGTCAGTGCTGCCAGAGGTCAGACAGAGCTGGGAAATAGCGGTATAGAATGCAGAAGTCAGTGCTGCCAGAGGTCAGACAAAGCTGGGAAATAGCAGTATAGAATGCAGTAGTCAGTGCTGGGAAATAGCAGTATAGAATGCAGAAGTCAGTGCTGCCAGAGGTCAGACAGAGCTGGGAAATAGCAGTATAGAATACAGAAGTCAGTGCTGCCAGAGGTCAGACAGAGCTGGGAAATAGCGGTATAGAATGCAGTAGTCAGTGCTGCCAGAGGTCAGACAGAGCTGGGAAATAGCGGTATAGAATGCAGAAGTCAGTGCTGCCAGAGGTCAGACAGAGCTGGGAAATAGCGGTATAGAATGCAGTAGTCAGTGCTGCCAGAGGTCAGACAGAGCTGGGAAATAGCAGTATAGAATGCAGAAGTCAGTGCTGCCAGAGGTCAGACAGAGCTGGGAAATAGCAGTATAGAATACAGAAGTCAGTGCTGCCAGAGGTCAGACAGAGCTGGGAAATAGCGGTATAGAATGCAGAAGTCAGTGCTGCCAGAGGTCAGACAGAGCTGGGAAATAGCAGTATAGAATGCAGAAGTCAGTGCTGCCAGAGGTCAGACAGAGCTGGGAAATAGCGGTATAGAATGCAGAAGTCAGTGCTGCCAGAGGTCAGACAGAGCTGGGAAATAGCGGTGTAGAATGTAGAAGTCAGTGCTGCCAGAGGTCAGACAGAGCTGGGAAATAGCGGTATAGAATACAGAAGTCAGTGCTGCCAGAGGTCAGACAGAGCTGGGAAATAGCAGTATAGAATGCAGAAGTCCGTGCTGCCAGAGGTCAGACAGAGCTGGGAAATAGCAGTATAGAATACAGAAGTCAGTGCTGCCAGAGGTCAGACAGAGCTGGGAAATAGCGGTATAGAATGCAGTAGTCAGTGCTGCCAGAGGTCAGACAGAGCTGGGAAATAGCGGTATAGAATGCAGAAGTCAGTGCTGCCAGAGGTCAGACAGAGCTGGGAAATAGCGGTATAGAATGCAGTAGTCAGTGCTGCCAGAGGTCAGACAGAGCTGGGAAATAGCAGTATAGAATGCAGAAGTCAGTGCTGCCAGAGGTCAGACAGAGCTGGGAAATAGCAGTATAGAATACAGAAGTCAGTGCTGCCAGAGGTCAGACAGAGCTGGGAAATAGTAGTATAGAATGCAGAAGTCAGTGCTGCCAGAGGTCAGACAGAGCTGGGAAATAGCGGTATAGAATGCAGTAGTGAGTGCTGCCAGAGGTCAGACAGAGCTGAGAAATAGCGGTATAGAATGCAGTAGTCAGTGCTGCCAGAGGTCAGACAGAGCTGAGAAATAGCGGTATAGAATGCAGTAGTCAGTGCTGCCAGAGGTCAGACAGAGCTGAGAAATAGCGGTATAGAATGCAGTAGTCAGTGCTGCCAGAGGCCAGACAGAGCTGGGAAATAGCGGTATAGAATGCAGAAGTCAGTGCTGCCAGAGGCCAGACAGAGCTGGGAAATAGCGGTATAGAATGCAGTAGTCAGTGCTGCCAGAGGTCAGACAAAGCTGGGAAATAGCGGTATAAAATGCAGAAGTCAGTGCTGCCAGAGGTCAGACAAAGCTGGGAAATAGCGGTATAGAATGCAGAAGTCAGTGCTGCCAGAGGTCAGACAGAGCTGGGAAATAGCGGTATAGAATGCAGAAGTCAGTGCTGCCAGAGGTCAGACAGAGCTGGGAAATAGCGGTATAGAATGCAGAAGTCAGTGCTGCCAGAGGTCAGACAGAGCTGGGAAATAGCGGTATAGAATGCAGAAGTCAGTGCTTTCAGACAGCTCAAATAGCTTTAGATGTTTTCACTGACTTCTTCATTCTATACTGCTATTTCACAGCTCTGTCTGACCTCTGGCAGCACTGACTTCTGCATTCTATACCGCTATTTCCCAGCTTTGTCTGACCTCTGTCAGATAGAGCTGGGAAATAGCGGTATAGAATGCAGAAGTCAGTGCTGCCAGAGGTCAGACAGAGCTGGGAAATAGCGGTATAGAATGCAGAAGTCAGTGCTGCCAGAGGTCAGACAGAGCTGGGAAATAGCAGTATAGAATGCAGAAGTCAGTGCTGCCAGAGGTCAGACAGAGCTGGGAAATAGCGGTATAGAATGCAGAAGTCAGTGCTGCCAGAGGTCAGACAGAGCTGGGAAATAGCAGTATAGAATGCAGAAGTCAGTGCTGCCAGAGGTCAGACAGAGCTGGGAAATAGCGGTATAGAATGCAGAAGTCAGTGCTGCCAGAGGTCAGACAGAGCTGGGAAATAGCGGTATAGAATACAGAAGTCAGTGCTGCCAGAGGTCAGACAGAGCTGGGAAATAGCGGTATAGAATGCAGAAGTCAGTGCTGCCAGAGGTCAGACAGAGCTGGGAAATAGCGGTATAGAATACAGAAGTCAGTGCTGCCAGAGGTCAGACAGAGCTGGGAAATAGCGGTATAGAATACAGAAGTCAGTGCTGCCAGAGGTCAGACAGAGCTGGGAAATAGCGGTATAGAATACAGAAGTCAGTGCTGCCAGAGGTCAGACAGAGCTGGGAAATAGCGGTATAGAATGCAGAAGTCAGTGCTGCCAGAGGTCAGACAGAGCTGGGAAATAGCGGTATAGAATGCAGAAGTCAGTGCTGCCAGAGGTCAGACAGAGCTGGGAAATAGCGGTATAGAATGCAGAAGTCAGTGCTGCCAGAGGTCAGACAGAGCTGGGAAATAGCGGTATAGAATGCAGAAGTCAGTGCTGCCAGAGGTCAGACAGAGCTGGGAAATAGCGGTATAGAATACAGAAGTCAGTGCTGCCAGAGGTCAGACAGAGCTGGGAAATAGCGGTATAGAATGCAGAAGTCAGTGCTGCCAGAGGTCAGACAGAGCTGGGAAATAGCGGTATAGAATGCAGAAGTCAGTGCTGCCAGAGGTCAGACAGAGCTGGGAAATAGCGGTATAGAATGCAGAAGTCAGTGCTGCCAGAGGTCAGACAGAGCTGGGAAATAGCGGTATAGAATGCAGAAGTCAGTGCTGCCAGAGGTCAGACAGAGCTGGGAAATAGCGGTATAGAATGCAGAAGTCAGTGCTGCCAGAGGTCAGACAGAGCTGGGAAATAGCGGTATAGAATGCAGAAGTCAGTGCTGCCAGAGGTCAGACAGAGCTGGGAAATAGCAGGTATAGAATGCAGTAGTCAGTGCTGCCAGAGGTCAGACAGAGCTGGGAAATAGCGGTATAGAATGCAGAAGTCAGTGCTGCCAGAGGTCAGAAAGAGCTGGGAAATAGCGGTATAGAATGCAGAAGTCAGTGCTGCCAGAGGTCAGACAGAGCTGGGAAATAGCGGTATAGAATGCAGAAGTCAGTGCTGCCAGAGGTCAGACAGAGCTGGGAAATAGCGGTATAGAATGTAGAAGTCAGTGCTGCCAGAGGTCAGACAGAGCTGGGAAATAGCGGTGTAGAATGTAGAAGTCAGTGCTGCCAGAGGTCAGACAGAGCTGGGAAATAGCGGTATAGAATGCAGAAGTCAGTGCTGCCAGAGGTCAGACAGAGCTGGGAAATAGCAGTATAGAATGCAGTAGTCAGTGCTGCCAGAGGTCAGACAGAGCTGGGAAATAGCGGTGTAGAATGTAGAAGTCAGTGCTGCCAGAGGTCAGACAGAGCTGGGAAATAGCGGTATAGAATGCAGAAGTCAGTGCTGCCAGAGGTCAGACAGAGCTGGGAAATAGCGGTATAGAATGCAGTAGTCAGTGCTGCCAGAGGTCAGACAGAGCTGGGAAATAGCGGTATAGAATGCAGTAGTCAGTGCTGCCAGAGGTCAGACAGAGCTGGCAAATAGCGGTATAGAATGCAGAAGTCAGTGCTGCCAGAGGTCAGATAGAGCTGGGAAATAGCGGTATAGAATGCAGAAGTCAGTGCTGCCAGAGGTCAGACAGAGCTGGGAAATAGCGGTATAGAATGCAGAAGTCAGTGCTGCCAGAGGTCAGACAGAGCTGGGAAATAGCGGTATAGAATGCAGAAGTCAGTGCTGCCAGAGGTCAGACAGAGCTGGGAAATAGCGGTATAGAATGCAGAAGTCAGTGCTGCCAGAGGTCAGACAGAGCTGGGAAATAGCGGTATAGAACGCAGTAGTCAGTGCTGCCAGAGGTCAGACAGAGCTGGCAAATAGCGGTATAGAACGCAGAAGTCAGTGCTGCCAGAGGTCAGACAGAGCTGGGAAATAGCGATATAGAATGCAGAAGTCAGTGCTGCCAGAGGCCAGACAGAGCTGGGAAATAGCGGTATAGAATGCAGTAGTCAGTGCTGCCAGAGGCCAGACAGAGCTGGGAAATAGCGGTATAGAATACAGAAGTCAGTGCTGCCAGAGGTCAGACAGAGCTGGGAAATAGCGGTATAGAATGCAGTAGTCAGTGCTGCCAGAGGTCAGACAGAGCTGGGAAATAGCGGTATAGAATGCAGAAGTCAGTGCTGCCAGAGGTCAGACAGAGCTGGGAAATAGCGGTATAGAATGCAGTAGTCAGTGCTGCCAGAGGTCAGACAGAGCTGGGAAATAGCAGTATAGAATGCAGAAGTCAGTGCTGCCAGAGGTCAGACAGAGCTGGGAAATAGCAGTATAGAATACAGAAGTCAGTGCTGCCAGAGGTCAGACAGAGCTGGGAAATAGCGGTATAGAATGCAGAAGTCAGTGCTGCCAGAGGTCAGACAGAGCTGGGAAATAGCAGTATAGAATGCAGAAGTCAGTGCTGCCAGAGGTCAGACAGAGCTGGGAAATAGCGGTATAGAATGCAGAAGTCAGTGCTGCCAGAGGTCAGACAGAGCTGGGAAATAGCGGTGTAGAATGTAGAGGTCAGACAGAGCTGGGAAATAGCGGTATAGAATGCAGAAGTCAGTGCTGCCAGAGGTCAGACAGAGCTGGGAAATAGCGGTATAGAATGCAGTAGTCAGTGCTGCCAGAGGTCAGACAGAGCTGGGAAATAGCGGTGTAGAATGTAGAAGTCAGTGCTGCCAGAGGTCAGACAGAGCTGGCAAATAGCGGTGTAGAATGTAGAAGTCAGTGCTGCCAGAGGTCAGACAGAGCTGGGAAATAGCGGTATAGAATGAAGAAGTCAGTGCTGCCAGAGGTCAGACAGAGCTGGGAAATAGCGGTATAGAATACAGAAGTCAGTGCTGCCAGAGGTCAGACAGAGCTGGGAAATAGCGGTATAGAATGCAGAAGTCAGTGCTGCCAGAGGTCAGACAGAGCTGGGAAATAGCGGTATAGAATACAGAAGTCAGTGCTGCCAGAGGTCAGACAGAGCTGGGAAATAGCGGTATAGAATGCAGAAGTCAGTGCTGCCAGAGGTCAGACAGAGCTGGGAAATAGCGGTATAGAATGCAGAAGTCAGTGCTGCCAGAGGTCAGACAGAGCTGGGAAATAGCGGTATAGAATGCAGTAGTCAGTGCTGCCAGAGGTCAGACAGAGCTGGGAAATAGCGGTGTAGAATGTAGAAGTCAGTGCTGCCAGAGGTCAGACAGAGCTGGGAAATAGCGGTATAGAATGCAGAAGTCAGTGCTGCCAGAGGTCAGACAGAGCTGGGAAATAGCGGTATAGAATGCAGTAGTCAGTGCTGCCAGAGGTCAGACAGAGCTGAGAAATAGCAGTATAGAATGCAGAAGTCAGTGCTGCCAGAGGTCAGATAGAGCTGGGAAATAGAGGTATAGAATGCACTAGTCAGTGCTGCCAGAAGTCAGACAGAGCTGGGAAATAGCGGTATAGAATGCAGTAGTCAGTGCTGCCAGAGGTCAGACAGAGCTGGCAAATAGCGGTATATAATGCAGAAGTCAGTGCTGCCAGAGGTCAGACAGAGCTGGGAAATAGCGGTATAGAATGCAGAAGTCAGTGCTGCCAGAGGTCAGACAGAGCTGGGAAATAGCGGTATAGAATGCAGAAGTCAGTGCTGCCAGAGGTCAGACAGAGCAGGGAAATAGCGGTATAGAATGCAGTAGTCAGTGCTGCCAGAGGTCAGACAGAGCTGGGAAATAGCGGTATAGAATGCAGAAGTCAATGCTGCCAGAGGTCAGACAGAGCTGGGAAATAGCGGTATAGAATGCAGTAGTCAGTGCTGCCAGAGGTCAGACAGAGCTGGGAAATAGCAGTATAGAATGCAGAAGTCAGTGCTGCCAGAGGTCAGACAGAGCTGGGAAATAGCAGTATAGAATGCAGAAGTCAGTGCTGCCAGAGGTCAGACAGAGCTGGGAAATAGCAGTATAGAATGCAGTAGTCAGTGCTGCCAGAGGTCAGACAGAGCTGGGAAATAGCAGTATAGAATGCAGAAGTCAGTGCTGCCAGAGGTCAGACAGAGCTGGGAAATAGCAGTATAGAATACAGAAGTCAGTGCTGCCAGAGGTCAGACAGAGCTGGGAAATAGCAGTATAGAATGCAGAAGTCAGTGCTGCCAGAGGTCAGACAGAGCTGGGAAATAGCGGTATAGAATGCAGTAGTGAGTGCTGCCAGAGGTCAGACAGAGCTGAGAAATAGCGGTATAGAATGCAGTAGTCAGTGCTGCCAGAGGTCAGACAGAGCTGAGAAATAGCGGTATAGAATGCAGTAGTCAGTGCTGCCAGAGGTCAGACAGAGCTGGGAAATAGCGGTATAGAATGCAGAAGTCAGTGCTGCCAGAGGCCAGACAGAGCTGGGAAATAGCGGTATAGAATGCAGTAGTCAGTGCTGCCAGAGGTCAGACAAAGCTGGGAAATAGCGGTATAAAATGCAGAAGTCAGTGCTGCCAGAGGTCAGACAAAGCTGGGAAATAGCGGTATAGAATGCAGAAGTCAGTGCTGCCAGAGGTCAGACAAAGCTGGGAAATAGCGGTATAGAATGCAGAAGTCAGTGCTGCCAGAGGTCAGACAGAGCTGGGAAATAGCGGTATAGAATGCAGAAGTCAGTGCTTTCAGACAGCTCAAATAGCTTTAGATGTTTTCACTGACTTCTTCATTCTATACTGCTATTTCCCAGCTCTGTCTGTCCTCTGGCAGCACTGACTTCTGCATTCTATACCGCTATTTCCCAGCTTTGTCTGACCTCTGGCAGCACTGACTTCTGCATTCTATACCGCTATTTCCCAGCTCTGTCTGACCTCTGGCAGCACTGACTTCTGCATTCTATACCGCTATTTCCCAGCTCTGTCTGACCTCTGGCAGCACTGACTTCAATATCCATTTACAACTTAATACTGTTATTCTTTATAAGAGGGGTGGGAGGTCGAAAAAAGGTTTGTTCTCTATAAAGTGAGTTTATTAATTAGCTGTACAACTCTAAAGATAACTTATCTGTTTAGTGAGTAGATTTTATTTCGGCAAGACATTATTACCAGGACTTGTAATTGTATCTATATAGAGTTGTGTTTTATTTTATTCATTATTTGAAATATCTTTTTTAATTTATTATGCATTCTGTTTAATCCATCATTGTTTCACAAATATCACCATTGCGTTTAATTTGGATAGTTTTTAACTCAAATGAGGGGGGATAAAGAGAAAATTCCTTGTTTCAACTCTCACTCACAGTGGAAGTGGAAATTAAAAGCTTGAGTAAAAGTTAATTAGAACAATTACTTCACTTCCTTACCCAGGAGCTCCTCAAATAGCTTTAGATGTTTTCAGACAGCTGCCAGAGGTCAGACAGAGCTAGGAAATAGCGGTATAGAATGCAGAAGTCAGTGCTGCCAGAGGTCAGACAGAGCTGGGAAATAGCGGTATAGAATGCAGAAGTCAGTGCTGCCAGAGGTCAGACAGAGCTGGGAAATAGCGGTATAGAATGCAGAAGTCAGTGCTGCCAGAGGTCAGACAGAGCTGGGAAATAGCGGTATAGAATGCAGAAGTCAGTGCTGCCAGAGGTCAGACAAAGCTGGTAAATAGCGGTATAGAATGCAGTAGTCAGTGCTGCCAGAGGTCAGACAGAGCTGGCAAATAGCGGTATAGAATGCAGAAGTCAGTGCTGCCAGAGGTCAGACAGAGCTGGGAAATAGCGGTATAGAATGCAGAAGTCAGTGCTGCCAGAGGTCAGACAAAGCTGGGAAATAGCGGTATAGAATGCAGAAGTCAGTGCTGCCAGAGGTCAGACAGAGCTGGGAAATAGCGGTATAGAATGCAGAAGTCAGTGCTGCCAGAGGTCAGACAGAGCTGGGAAATAGCGGTATAGAATGCAGAAGTCAGTGCTGCCAGAGGTCAGACAGAGCTGGGAAATAGCAGTATAGAATGCAGAAGTCAGTGCTGCCAGAGGTCAGACAAAGCTGGTAAATAGCGGTATAGAATGCAGAAGTCAGTGCTGCCAGAGGTCAGACAGAGCTGGGAAATAGCGGTATAGAATGCAGAAGTCAGTGCTGCCAGAGGTCAGACAGAGCTGGGAAATAGCGGTATAGAATGCAGAAGTCAGTGCTGCCAGAGGTCAGACAGAGCTGGGAAATAGCGGTATAGAATGCAGAAGTCAGTGCTGCCAGAGGTCAGACAAAGCTGGTAAATAGCGGTATAGAATGCAGTAGTCAGTGCTGCCAGAGGTCAGACAGAGCTGGCAAATAGCGGTATAGAATGCAGAAGTCAGTGCTGCCAGAGGTCAGACAGAGCTGGGAAATAGCGGTATAGAATGCAGAAGTCAGTGCTGCCAGAGGTCAGACAAAGCTGGGAAATAGCGGTATAGAATGCAGAAGTCAGTGCTGCCAGAGGTCAGACAGAGCTGGGAAATAGCGGTATAGAATGCAGAAGTCAGTGCTGCCAGAGGTCAGACAAAGCTGGGAAATAGCGGTATAGAATGCAGAAGTCAGTGCTGCCAGAGGTCAAACAGAGCTGGGAAATAGCGGTATAAAATGCAGAAGTCAGTGGTGCCAGAGGTCAGACAGAGCTGGGAAATAGCAGTATAGAATGCAGAAGTCAGTGCTGCCAGAGGTCAGACAGAGCTGGGAAATAGCAGTATAGAATGCAGAAGTCAGTGCTGCCAGAGGTCAGACAGAGCTGGGAAATAGCAGTATAGAATGCAGAAGTCAGTGCTGCCAGAGGTCAGACAGAGCTGGCAAATAGCGGTATAGAATGCAGTAGTCAGTGCTGCCAGAGGTCAGACAGAGCTGGGAAATAGCGGTATAGAATGCAGAAGTCAGTGCTGCCAGAGGTCAGACAGAGCTGGGAAATAGCGGTATAGAATGCAGAAGTCAGTGCTGCCAGAGGTCAGACAGCTGGGAAATAGCAGTATAGAATGCAGAAGTCAGTGCTGCCAGAGGTCAGATAGAGCTGGGAAATAGCGGTATAGAATGCAGAAGTCAGTGCTGCCAGAGGTCAGACAGAGCTGGGAAATAGCAGTATAGAATGCAGAAGTCCCAGCTTTGTCTGACCTCTGGCAGCACTGACTTCTGCATTCTATACCGCTATTTCCCAGCTCTGTCTGACCTCTGGCAGCACTGACTTCTGCATTCTATACCGCTATTTCCTAGCTCTGTCTGACCTCTGGCAGCACTGACTTCTTCATTCTATACTGCTATTTCCCAGCTCTGTCTGACCTCTGGCAGCACTGACTTTTGCATTCTATACCGCTATTTCCCAGCTTTGTCTGACCTCTGGCAGCACTGACTTCTGCATTCTATACTGCTATTTACCAGCTTTGTCTGACCTCTGGCAGCACTGACTTCTGCATTCTATTCCGCTATTTCTCAGCTCTGTCTGACCTCTGGCAGCACTGACTTCTGCATTCTATACCGCTATTTCCCAGCTTTGTCTGACCTCTGGCAGCACTGACTTCTGCATTCTATACCGCTATTTCCCAGCTCTGTCTGACCTCTGGCAGCACAGACAAAGCTGGTAAATAGCAGTATAGAATGCAGAAGTCAGTGCTGCCAGAGGTCAGACAAAGCTGGTAAATAGCAGTATAGAATGCAGAAGTCAGTGCTGCCAGAGGTCAGACAAAGCTGGGAAATAGCGGTATAGAATGCAGAAGTCAGTGCTGCCAGAGGTCAGACAGAGCTGGGAAATAGCAGTATAGAATGCAGAAGTCAGTGCTGCCAGAGGTCAGATAGAGCTGGGAAATAGCGGTATAGAATGCAGAAGTCAGTGCTGCCAGAGGTCAGACAGAGCTGGGAAATAGCAGTATAGAATGCAGAAGTCAGTGCTGCCAGAGGTCAGACAGAGCTGGGAAATAGCGGTATAGAATGCAGAAGTCAGTGCTGCCAGAGGTCAGACAGAGCTGGGAAATAGCAGTATAGAATGCAGAAGTCAGTGCTGCCAGAGGTCAGACAGAGCTGGGAAATAGCGGTATAGAATGCAGAAGTCAGTGCTGCCAGAGGTCAGACAGAGCTGGGAAATAGCAGTATAGAATGCAGACAAAGCTGGTAAATAGCAGTATAGAATGCAGAAGTCAGTGCTGCCAGAGGTCAGACAAAGCTGGGAAATAGCGGTATAGAATGCAGAAGTCAGTGCTGCCAGAGGTCAGACAGAGCTGGGAAATAGCAGTATAGAATGCAGTAGTCAGTGCTGCCAGAGGTCAGACAAAGCTGGTAAATAGCGGTATAGAATGCAGTAGTCAGTGCTGCCAGAGGTCAGACAGAGCTGGGAAATAGCGGTATAGAATGCAGAAGTCAGTGCTGCCAGAGGTCAGACAAAGCTGGTAAATAGCAGTATAGAATGCAGAAGTCAGTGCTGCCAGAGGTCAGACAAAGCTGGGAAATAGCGGTATAGAATGCAGAAGTCAGTGCTGCCAGAGGTCAGACAAAGCTGGTAAATAGCGGTATAGAATGCAGTAGTCAGTGCTGCCAGAGGTCAGACAGAGCTGGGAAATAGCGGTATAGAATGCAGAAGTCAGTGCTGCCAGAGGTCAGACAGAGCTAGGAAATAGCGGTATAGAATGCAGAAGTCAGTGCTGCCAGAGGTCAGACAAAGCTGGGAAATAGCGGTATAGAATGCAGAAGTCAGTGCTGCCAGAGGTCAGACAGAGCTGGGAAATAGCGGTATAGAATGCAGAAGTCAGTGCTGCCAGAGGTCAGACAAAGCTGGGAAATAGCGGTATAGAATACAGAAGTCAGTGCTGCCAGAGGTCAGACAGAGCTGGGAAATAGCAGTATAGAATGCAGAAGTCAGTGCTGCCAGAGGTCAAAGATGGACATAAGCAGAATCCAGTAAACAAAGTCCCAAGCAAGCCAAAACCGGAACCAGTGAAGTGTAAAATCAAGCACATCAATAATAGAAAATCACAAACAGGCGCCAACAAAAGCATAACTAGGTCATAAACAGATACCAAGTTTGCACCCCAAAAAAAATGTTTTTGAAAATGAGGATTTGAAAAACATGACCATAGCGTGAAAAAAACTAAATATAAAAATGATAAGACAGGGAAAAAAATGGCCCAGAAAATGACACCTGAGGTATGTTTATTTGACCTATAAATTGTTTTTGCAAAACTAGGAAAAAACAGGGAAATTCCTTGTTTCAGCTGTTTCAATGGAAATTTAAAACTTAAGTCTGCACATCCCCTTCCAAAAAAAGGTGAAAACATCTAAAGCTATTTGAGGAGCTCCTGGGTAAGGAAGTGAAGTAATTGTTCTAATTAACTTTTACTCAAGCTTTTAATTTCCACTTCCACTGTGAGTGAGAGTTGAAACAAGGAATTTTCTCTTTATCCCCCCTCATTTGAGTTAAAAACTATCCAAATTAAACGCAATGGTGATATTTGTGAAACAATGATGGATTAAACAGAATGCATAATAAATTAAAAAAGATATTTCAAATAATGAATAAAATAAAACACAACTCTATATAGATACAATTACAAGTCCTGGTAATAATGTCTTGCCGAAATAAAATCTACTCACTAAACAGATAAGTTATCTTTAGAGTTGTACAGCTAATTAATAAACTCACTTTATAGAGAACAAACCTTTTTTCGACCTCCCACCCCTCTTATAAAGAATAACAGTATTAAGTTGTAAATGGATATTGAAGTATGGACGCAGCATCCAAGGCAATGGGGAAACACCCATTTTGATCCCGCAGAAGGACTGCTTACAAGTGGCATTTACCAGGCACTTAAGCTGCTGTTTACTACATTCCCGTGGCTGCAACAGATGGTTGCCAAGTTAGTAAATGTGAATGTCAATGTCAGTGTATTATACAAGATGTGAATTGCTTTAGGAATGGAAAGATCACATTTAATAGCAGAATTTGTGCTATTAAACGTCTTAGATTGCTTTACTTGGTGGAAAAAAACAGTAGCACAACTATAAACTGGCATTATACACAAACACTACATAGAAAATGGTTTATTTTCTTTAAATGTTAATTTACATATTTACAATATTATTTTAGATTTTTAAATAAAGTGTTTAATTTAGTGTAGTCACTAAGCAAACAACAGACTCTAAACGCTTGTACAGCTCACCTTAAACTTGTTGTTGTTGTAACCTTATATTACGTCTCTTTGCACAGAGGTTTGTCATGCCAGCTGGTTTATGGATTTATTCGTGTGTGTCTAAGCATTATGTGGTAAGCGGTCACTGTGGGAATTTTACACAGACAGCAATGCTGTGGTTCACATAATAATTTAGCTGAGATGTCACCATGGACATAATGCGAGTGCTGAAATGTCACTTGTGAATCAGTATTCTAGGTGACATTGCTGCTAATGGTGCAAACTCGCATTAACCCTTTAAATGCTACAGAGGGCTGCAATGCCCTAACCTTAAACCTAACCCAGTTATAAACCAAAAATAATCCCTAACAGTAGCCAAAACCCTAGTCCTAAAGATAGCCCAATCCCTATTCCTAGTCCTAAAGATAGCCCAATCCCTATTCCTAGTCCTAAAACTAGCCTTACCCCTGAACCTAGTCCTAAAGCTAGCCCAATCCCTATACCTACTCATAAAGAAAGTCCAATCCCTATTCCTAAAGCTAGCCCAATCCCTATTCCTAGTCCTAAAGATAGCCCAATCACTATTCATAGTCCTAAAAATAGCCCAATCCCTATTCCTAGTCCTAAAGCTAGCCTTATCCCAATTCCTAGTCCTAAAGCTAGCCCAATCCTTATTCTGAGTCCTAAAGCTAGCCCAATTTCTATTCTTAGTCCTAAAGCTAGCCCAATCCTTATTCCTAGTCCTAAAGCTAGCCTAATTCGCATTCTAAATCCTAAAGCTAGCCAAATCCCTATTCCTAGTCCTAAATATAGCCCAGTCCCTATTCCTAGTCATAAAGATAGTCTAATTCCTATTCCTAGTCCTAAAGATAGCCCATAGTTATAAACCAAAAATAATCCCTAACAGTAGACAAAACCCTAGTCCTAAAGATAGCATTATCCCTATTCCTAAAGAAAGCCCAATCCCTATCCCTAGTCCTAAAACTAGCCCAATCCCTATTCCTAAAGCTAGCCTTATCCCTATTCCTAAAGATAGCCTAATCCCTATTTCTAGTCCTAAATATAGCCCAATCCCTATTCCTAAAGATAGCCCAATCACTATTCATAGTCCTAAAAATAGCCCAATCACTATTCATATTCCTAAAAATAGCCCAATCCCTATTCCTAAATCTAGCCTTATCCAAATTCCTAGTCCTAAAACTAGCCCAATCCCTAAAGCTAGCCCAATCCTTATTCCTAGTCCTAAAATTAGCCTAATTCCCATTCTTAGTCCTAAAGGTAGCCGAATCCCTATTTCTAGTCCAAAAGATAGCCTATACTTATAAACCAAAAATAATCCCTAACAGAAGACAAAACCCTAGTCCTAAAGCTAGCCTTATCCCTATTCCTAGGCCTAAAGCTAGCCCAATCTCTATTCCTAGTCCTAAAGCTAGCCCAATCACTATTCCTAAAGATAGCCCAATGTCTATTCCTAGTCCTAACGATAGCCCAATGTCTAGTCCTAAAGCTAGCCCAATGTCTAGTCCTAAAGCTAGCCCAATGTCTAGTCCTAAAGCTAGCCCAATGTCTAGTCCTAAAGCTAGCCCAATTCCTATTCCAAGTCCTAAAGCTAGCCCAATCCCTATTCCTAAAGATAGCCCAATTCCTATTCCTAGTCCTAAAGATAGCCCAATCCCTTTTACTAAAGCTAGCCCAATTCCTATCCCTAAAGCTATCCCAATCCTTAGTCCTAAAGCTAGCCTAATTCCTATTCTTAGTCCAAAAGGTACCCAAACCCTTAATCTTAGCCCTAAAATAACCCAATCCCTAAATCTAGTTTTAAAGATATATACATTTTTAATCTAAGTCCTAAAGCTAGCCCAATCCCTTCTCCTAGTCCTAAATCTAGCCCAATGACCAACTCTAGTCTTAACGTTAGTCATAACCATATTTTTAAACATAGCCCAAGTATTAATCTTATACAAAATGTAGCCCAATCCATAGCCGTAGCCCCAACCCTATTCCTAAAACTAGTCCAATCCCTAGTCCTAAAACTAGCTTAATCTCTATTCCTAGTCCTTAAGCTAGCCTTATCCCTATCCCTAAAAACATAATTTATGTAAGAACTTACCTGATAAATTCATTTCTTTCATATTAGCAAGAGTCCATGAGCTAGTGACGTATGGGATATACATTCCTACCAGGAGGGGCAAAGTTTCCCAAACCTTAAAATGCCTATAAATACACCCCTCACCACACCCACAATTCAGTTTAACGAATAGCCAAGAAGTGGGGTGATAAGAAAAAATTGCGAAAGCATATAAAATAAGGAATTGGAATAATTGTGCTTTATACAAAAAAATCATAACCACCACAAAAAAAGGGCGGGCCTCATGGACTCTTGCTAATATTAAAGAAATGAATTTATCAGGTAAGTTCTTACATAACATAGTCGATAAGGGTGAAAAAAGACTGAAGTCCATCGAGTTCAACCTATACAAATCTAAAATACTTACAAAAAGCTCCAGTTAAGCTTAAATAACCCCATTAAAATGTGACCCATTTAATACTAGCAATCATATCCATGAATTTTGTTTATATACAGAAATTTATCCAGACTATTTTTAAATGTATCTATGGTATTGGCATTCACTACCTCCTTTGGTAATGAGTTCCACAATTTTATTGCTCTTACAGTGAAAAAACGTTTCCGTTGCAGGAGATTAAATCTCCTTTCCTCCAACCTTAAATTATGACCTCTTGTCAGAACCAATTTTCTTGGAATAAAAAGAGCTTCGGCCATCTCTGTATATGGGCCTTGAATATATTTATATAAAGTAATCATGTCACCTCTCAAGCGCCTTTTTTCTAAAGAGAACAGACCCAGTTTGGCTAGCCTCTCCTCATAGGTTAATTTCTCCAATCCCCTTATTAGCTTTGTGGCCCTTCTCTGAACTTTTTCTAGTTCTGCAATATCTTTTTTAGCAATCGGTCCCCAGAACTGCACTCCAAACTCAAGGTGAGGTCTTACCAGGGCTTTATATAATGACAGAATTATGCTTTCCTCCCTTGAATCAATGCCTCTTTTAATACATGCTAGTATCTTATTAGCCTTTGAAGCCGCTGCCCTGCATTGTGCACTCATCCTTAGCTTGTTATCTATTACTACTCCCAAATCCCTTTCCTCCTGTGTTTGGCTAAGTCTTGTCCCATTTAAAAAATACATAGCCTGCTTATTTTTACTTCCAAAATGTAGAACCTTACATTTTTCCGTATTAAATCTCATTTTCCATTCACTTGCCCATAGTTCTAATTTTAGCAAATCCCTTTGCAAAGAGAGTTCATCCTGCTCTGACCTAATGACCTTACTTAACTTAGTATCATCTGCAAAAATAGAGATGTCGCTATTTAATCCTTGCTCCAAGTCATTTATAAAAATATTAAAAAGAACAGGGCCCAGTACTGATCCCTGGGGGACGCCACTGATTACCTTTGTCCAATCTGAGTATGATCCATTTACTGCTACTCGTTGCTCCCTATCTTTTATCCAGTTATTTATCCATGAGCTAACATTTTCAGCTATTCCCAGTCCCTTAATTTTGTGCATTAATCTCTCATGTGGCACTGTATCAAATGCCTTTGCAAAATCTAAGTATATCACATCAACTGATTCCCCTTTATCTATATTTTTACTTACTTCCTCGTAGAATCTAATTAGATTAGTTTGACATGATCTATTTCTCCTAAAGCCATGCTGATTAGAACTCATAATCTTGTTTACACGAATATGCTCATCAATATAATCCCTTATAATCCCTTCAAATATCTTCCCCACTATTGATGTCAGACTAACTGGTCTATAGCTTCCTGGATCATCCCTGCTTCCCTTTTTGAAGAGTGGCACCACATCAGCTTTACGCCAATCCTGGGGTACCATGCCTGAGGATAATGAGTCTTGAAAAATTAAGAGTAAAGGTTTGTCTATAACAGTGCTAAGTTCCCTTAACACCCTTGGGTGTATTCCATCTGGGCCTGGAGTTTTATTTACCTTAATATTTTTTAGTTTTTTCCTGATATCCTCTAAACAAAACCCAGTTAGTGGTATGGACTGGCATGTTCTATTCTGTTCCAAAGTATCATTCAATGGTTCCTCTCTTGTGTATACTGAAGAAAAAAACTGGTTTAGTACCTCAGCCTTCTCCCTGTCATTATTTATCATGCTACCCTCCACACATTTTAATGTACCTATATTATCCTTCTTAGATTTTTTGCTATTTATGTACTTAAAGAACCTTTTAGGGTTAGACTTAGAATCCTTGGCAATTAATTTTTCATATTCAATTTTGGCTAATTTGATTGCTTTTTTGCATGCTTTGTTACATTCCTTATAAATATTGTATGCTGAGTCTGTACTATTTTCTTTTAATAATTTAAATGCCCTACGTTTTTTCCTAATTTCTTTTAACACATTTATATTTAGCCATAACGGCTTATTTTTTTTATTTTTATTTTTATAACCATATGGTATGTATTGATATGTATATTTATTTAACAAATTTTTAAATATTATCCATTTATCCTCTGTATTTTTATTAGAAAATACATTGTCCCAATTTATATTATTTAATGATTTCCTTAAATCGTTGAATTTTGCTTTCTTGAAATTAAAAGTCTTAGTTAAGCCTTTAAAACACTGCATATGAAAAGAGATTTCAAATGTGACCATGTTATGATCACTGTTACCCAAATGTTCTTTGATTTCTATGTTTGATATTATATCTGTATTGTTTGATAGCACTAAATCCAATATAGCTTTACTCCTAGTTGGCTCCTCTATTAATTGTGACAAGAAGTTATCCCTGAGAACATTTAAAAATCTATCCCCCTTAGCTGAATTACTAGTTTCATTGGCCCAGTTTATATCAGGGTAGTTAAAATCTCCCATAATTACAGCACTGTTATTAGCAGCCTTACCTATTTGCATTAGTAGTTGAGTTTCCTCTGGGTCACTAATGTTGGGAGGCTTGTAGCATGTTCCTAGTAATATTTTTTTAGGATTTTTCCCCCCACTCTTTATTTCAACCCACAGGGTCTCTACATTGTCACTTGTATCATAAATATCTTCCCTTATTGTAGGTTTAAGGTCAGGTTTAATATACATGCAGATTCCTCCACCCCTTTTATTATTCCTGTCCCTCCTAAATAATGTATACCCCTCTAAGTTAACTGCCCAGTCATGTGAATCATCCCACCAAGTTTCAGTTATACTGATAACATCATAGTCCTCTTCTGCAACTAAGAGCGTCAGCTCCCCCATTTTACCTGTCATGCTTCTTGCATTTGTTGTCATACATTTAATTTTCATGTGCTTTCTGCTGCTACTTGGTGTACTTTCCTCTATACTTTCTAATGTGACATTTCTTAAGTCATCCCTTCCTTGAGATATTAATGGAGAGACATATTCAGACACTGATCTCTCTGTTCTATTTTGTTCAAATTGACCCTCCCCCCCTTTGCCTAGTTTAAAAGGTTCTCTAAACGTGCTACCATCCTTTCCCCCAACACACCTGCACCCATGTCATTCAGGTGCAATCCATCCTTACTGTACAATTTGTACCCTAGTGAAAAATCAGCCCAGTGTTCTAAAAAGTCAAACCCCTCATTTTTACACCATGTTTTTAGCCATGAATTAACAGACCTTAGCTCCTTCTGCCTTACTGAGTTAACACACGGCACTGGTAATATCTCAGAAAATATTACTTTGGATGTCCTTGCTTTAAGCTTGCTACCTAACTCCCTGAAGTCATTTTTTAGGACTCTCCATCTCCCACTGATTTCTTCATTAGTACCAATATGCACCATGACTGCAGGATCAGACCCGCATCCCTCTAACAATCTATCAATACGCTCCACAATATGCCTAACACGAGCCCCTGGAAGACAGCAAACTGTTCTATGTAAAGGGTCTGGATGACAAATTACCCTATCAACCTTCCTTATAATAGAGTCTCCTACCACCAACATCTGCCTCTGGCCCTGACTTGTATGCCCCTCTTCCATGACTGAAGGACTGCCCACCATAGTATGCTCCTCTTCCACAGCTAAAGGACTGTTCACTATACTAGGCAACACGGCCCTCTCTGACACTGCCACCCCTGAACTGATATCCCCAACATCTTCACTTAATCTTGCAAATCTATTGGGGTGTACCAGCCCAGAACTGGCCTGTCTCTTCCGCTTACTTCGCCCTCTAACTTTGACCCAGCTACATCCTGGAGTCTCCTCATCTGAATCCTCCCCATTCCCACTGCTGGAACCATTAACAACCAGCTCAGTCCTATCCATTTCCCTTTCAAGTGTCTGAATTTCATGTAGTGTTGCAATTCGTTCCTCCAGATCCCCAATACGAGTTTCTAAAGAGACAATATGCTCGCACTTGCCACAAACATATAATCCCAGAAGCGGCTGCTCAAGTGATGCAAACATGTGGCAAACTGTACACTGAATGAGATTCTCACACATTCTTAATAAAAGGTTTAACTTAAAAGTATTAAATAAATATATTTCCCCTTGGTTACCCCAAAACCTTGTTTGCCTAACTACCTTGGTTAGCTAACTATTATACTTAAACAGACAATGTTACTTTAACAGAGAATCAATACAGCAAGCCTAAAAGAGCAAGCTCACAGAGTAAATGTGCTAAATTTATAGGCTTCCAAGGCCCAAACAGGTGAAAATAATCCCACCCCTAATTACCCAGACAGAAAAACAAAAAAAAAATGGAATGCTAGAAATAAAGTTATTTAGTTATTTCCTTTTTTTTAAATAAAAATGCAACCCTTGCAAAGCAAATAATTTAGAAAATAGCTTGGTTAGCTATTATACTTAAACAGACAATGTTACTTTAACAGAGAATCAATACAGCAAGCCTAAAAGAGCAAGCTCACAGAGTAAATGTGCTAAATTTATAGGCTTCCAAGGCCCAAACAGGTGAAAATAATCCCACCCCTAATTACCCAGACAGAAAAACAAAAAAAAAATGGAATGCTAGAAATAAAGTTATTTAGTTATTTCCTTTTTTTTAAATAAAAATGCAACCCTTGCAAAGCAAATAATTTAGAAAATAGCTTGGTTAGCTATTATACTTAAACAGACAATGTTACTTTAACAGAGAATCAATACAGCAAGCCTAAAAGAGCAAGCTCACAGAGTAAATGTGCTAAATTTATAGGCTTCCAAGGCCCAAACAGGTGAAAATAATCCCACCCCTAATTACCCAGACAGAAAAACAAAAAAAAAATGGAATGCTAGAAATAAAGTTATTTAGTTATTTCCTTTTTTTTAAATAAAAATGCAACCCTTGCAAAGCAAATAATTTAGAAAATAGCTTGGTTAGCTATTATACTTAAACAGACAATGTTACTTTAACAGAGAATCAATACAGCAAGCCTAAAAGAGCAAGCTCACAGAGTAAATGTGCTAAATTTATAGGCTTCCAAGGCCCAAACAGGTGAAAATAATCCCACCCCTAATTACCCAGACAGAAAAACAAAAAAAAAATGGAATGCTAGAAATAAAGTTATTTAGTTATTTCCTTTTTTTTAAATAAAAATGCAACCCTTGCAAAGCAAATAATTTAGAAAATAGCTTGGTTAGCTATTATACTTAAACAGACAATGTTACTTTAACAGAGAATCAATACAGCAAGCCTAAAAGAGCAAGCTCACAGAGTAAATGTGCTAAATTTATAGGCTTCCAAGGCCCAAACAGGTGAAAATAATCCCACCCCTAATTACCCAGACAGAAAAACAAAAAAAAAATGGAATGCTAGAAATAAAGTTATTTAGTTATTTCCTTTTTTTTAAATAAAAATGCAACCCTTGCAAAGCAAATAATTTAGAAAATAGCTTGGTTAGCTATTATACTTAAACAGACAATGTTACTTTAACAGAGAATCAATACAGCAAGCCTAAAAGAGCAAGCTCACAGAGTAAATGTGCTAAATTTATAGGCTTCCAAGGCCCAAACAGGTGAAAATAATCCCACCCCTAATTACCCAGACAGAAAAACAAAAAAAAAATGGAATGCTAGAAATAAAGTTATTTAGTTATTTCCTTTTTTTTAAATAAAAATGCAACCCTTGCAAAGCAAATAATTTAGAAAATAGCTTGGTTAGCTATTATACTTAAACAGACAATGTTACTTTAACAGAGAATCAATACAGCAAGCCTAAAAGAGCAAGCTCACAGAGTAAATGTGCTAAATTTATAGGCTTCCAAGGCCCAAACAGGTGAAAATAATCCCACCCCTAATTACCCAGACAGAAAAACAAAAAAAAAATGGAATGCTAGAAATAAAGTTATTTAGTTATTTCCTTTTTTTTAAATAAAAATGCAACCCTTGCAAAGCAAATAATTTAGAAAATAGCTTGGTTAGCTATTATACTTAAACAGACAATGTTACTTTAACAGAGAATCAATACAGCAAGCCTAAAAGAGCAAGCTCACAGAGTAAATGTGCTAAATTTATAGGCTTCCAAGGCCCAAACAGGTGAAAATAATCCCACCCCTAATTACCCAGACAGAAAAACAAAAAAAAAATGGAATGCTAGAAATAAAGTTATTTAGTTATTTCCTTTTTTTTAAATAAAAATGCAACCCTTGCAAAGCAAATAATTTAGAAAATAGCTTGGTTAGCTATTATACTTAAACAGACAATGTTACTTTAACAGAGAATCAATACAGCAAGCCTAAAAGAGCAAGCTCACAGAGTAAATGTGCTAAATTTATAGGCTTCCAAGGCCCAAACAGGTGAAAATAATCCCACCCCTAATTACCCAGACAGAAAAACAAAAAAAAAATGGAATGCTAGAAATAAAGTTATTTAGTTATTTCCTTTTTTTTAAATAAAAATGCAACCCTTGCAAAGCAAATAATTTAGAAAATAGCTTGGTTAGCTATTATACTTAAACAGACAATGTTACTTTAACAGAGAATCAATACAGCAAGCCTAAAAGAGCAAGCTCACAGAGTAAATGTGCTAAATTTATAGGCTTCCAAGGCCCAAACAGGTGAAAATAATCCCACCCCTAATTACCCAGACAGAAAAACAAAAAAAAAATGGAATGCTAGAAATAAAGTTATTTAGTTATTTCCTTTTTTTAAAATAAAAATGCAACCCTTGCAAAGCAAATAATTTAGAAAATAGCTTGGTTAGCTATTATACTTAAACAGACAATGTTACTTTAACAGAGAATCAATACAGCAAGCCTAAAAGAGCAAGCTCACAGAGTAAATGTGCTAAATTTATAGGCTTCCAAGGCCCAAACAGGTGAAAATAATCCCACCCCTAATTACCCAGACAGAAAAACAAAAAAAAAATGGAATGCTAGAAATAAAGTTATTTAGTTATTTCCTTTTTTTTAAATAAAAATGCAACCCTTGCAAAGCAAATAATTTAGAAAATAGCTTGGTTAGCTATTATACTTAAACAGACAATGTTACTTTAACAGAGAATCAATACAGCAAGCCTAAAAGAGCAAGCTCACAGAGTAAATGTGCTAAATTTATAGGCTTCCAAGGCCCAAACAGGTGAAAATAATCCCACCCCTAATTACCCAGACAGAAAAACAAAAAAAAAATGGAATGCTAGAAATAAAGTTATTTAGTTATTTCCTTTTTTTTAAATAAAAATGCAACCCTTGCAAAGCAAATAATTTAGAAAATAGCTTGGTTAGCTATTATACTTAAACAGACAATGTTACTTTAACAGAGAATCAATACAGCAAGCCTAAAAGAGCAAGCTCACAGAGTAAATGTGCTAAATTTATAGGCTTCCAAGGCCCAAACAGGTGAAAATAATCCCACCCCTAATTACCCAGACAGAAAAACAAAAAAAAAATGGAATGCTAGAAATAAAGTTATTTAGTTATTTCCTTTTTTTAAAATAAAAATGCAACCCTTGCAAAGCAAATAATTTAGAAAATAGCTTGGTTAGCTATTATACTTAAACAGACAATGTTACTTTAACAGAGAATCAATACAGCAAGCCTAAAAGAGCAAGCTCACAGAGTAAATGTGCTAAATTTATAGGCTTCCAAGGCCCAAACAGGTGAAAATAATCCCACCCCTAATTACCCAGACAGAAAAACAAAAAAAAAATGGAATGCTAGAAATAAAGTTATTTAGTTATTTCCTTTTTTTTAAATAAAAATGCAACCCTTGCAAAGCAAATAATTTAGAAAATAGCTTGGTTAGCTATTATACTTAAACAGACAATGTTACTTTAACAGAGAATCAATACAGCAAGCCTAAAAGAGCAAGCTCACAGAGTAAATGTGCTAAATTTATAGGCTTCCAAGGCCCAAACAGGTGAAAATAATCCCACCCCTAATTACCCAGACAGAAAAACAAAAAAAAAATGGAATGCTAGAAATAAAGTTATTTAGTTATTTCCTTTTTTTTAAATAAAAATGCAACCCTTGCAAAGCAAATAATTTAGAAAATAGCTTGGTTAGCTATTATACTTAAACAGACAATGTTACTTTAACAGAGAATCAATACAGCAAGCCTGTATTCTTTCATGTAATTAGCAAGAGTCCATGAGCTAGTGACGTATGGGATAATGACTACCCAAGATGTGGATCTTTCCACGCAAGAGTCACTAGAGAGGGAGGGATAAAATAAAGACAGCCAATTCCTGCTGAAAATAATCCACACCCAAAATAAAGTTTAATGAAAAACATAAACAGAAGATTCAAACTGAAACCGCTGCCTGAAGTACTTTTCTACCAAAAACTGCTTCAGAAGACGAAAATACATCAAAATGGTAGAATTTAGTAAAAGTATGCAAAGAGGACCAAGTTGCTGCTTTGCAAATCTGATCAACCGAAGCTTCATTCCTAAACGCCCAGGAAGTAGAAACTGACCTAGTAGAATGAGCTGTAATCCTTTGAGGCGGAGTTTTACCCGACTCGACATAGGCATGATGAATTAAAGATTTCAACCAAGATGCCAAAGAAATGGCAGAAGCTTTCTGGCCTTTTCTAGAACCGGAAAAGATAACAAATAGACTAGAAGTCTTTCGGAAAGACTTAGTAGCTTCAACATAATATTTCAAAGCTCTAACAACATCCAAAGAATGCAACGATTTCTCCTTAGAATTCTTAGGATTAGGACATACTGAAGGAACCACAATTTCTCTACTAATGTTGTTGGAATTCACAACTTTAGGTAAAAATTCAAAAGAAGTTCGCAACACCGCCTTATCCTGATGAAAAATCAGAAAAGGAGACTCACAAGAAAGAGCAGATAATTCAGAGACTCTTCTGGCAGAAGAGATCGCCAAAAGGAACAAAACTTTCCAAGAAAGTAATTTAATGTCCAATGAATGCATAGGTTCAAACGGAGGAGCTTGAAGAGCCCCCAGAACCAAATTCAAACTCCAAGGAGGAGAAATGGACTTAATGACAGGTTTTATACGAACCAAAGCTTGTACAAAACAATAAATATCAGGAAGATTAGCAATCTTTCTGTGAAAAAGAACAGAAAGAGCAGAGATTTGTCCTTTCAAAGAACTTGCGGATAAACCTTTATCTAAACCATCCAGAAGAAACTGTAAAATTCTCGGGATTCTAAAAGAATGCCAAGAAAAATGATGAGAAAGACACCAAGAAATATAAGTCTTCCAGACTCTATAATATATCTCTCTGGATACAGATTTACGAGCCTGTAACATAGTATTAGTCACAGAGTCAGAGAAACCTCTTTGACCAAGAATCAAGCGTTCAATCTCCATACCTTTAAATTTAAGGATTTGAGATCCTGATGGAAAAAAGGACCATGCGACAGAAGGTCTGGTCTTAGCGGAAGAGTCCACGGATGGCAAGAGGCCATCCGGACAAGATCCGCATACCAAAACCTGTGAGGCCATGCCGGAGCTATCAGCAGAACAAACGAGCATTCCTTCAGAATCTTGGAGATTACTCTTGGAAGAAGAACTAGAGGCGGAAAGATATAGGCAGGATGATACTTCCAAGGAAGTGATAATGCATCCACTGCTTCCGCCTGAGGATCCCGGGATCTGGACAGATACCTGGGAAGTTTCTTGTTTAGATGAGACGCCATCAGATCTATTTCTGGAAGCTCCCACATTTGAACAACCTGAAGAAATACCTCTGGGTGAAGAGACCATTCGCCCGGATGCAACGTTTGGCGACTGAGATAATCCGCTTCCCAATTGTCTATACCTGGGATATGAACCGCAGAGATTAGACAGGAGCTGGATTCCGCCCAAACCAGAATTCGAGATACTTCTTTCATAGCCAGAGGACTGTGAGTCCCTCCTTGATGATGGATGTATGCCACAGTTGTGACATTGTCTGTCTGAAAACAAATGAACGATTCTCTCTTCAGAAGAGGCCAAGACTGAAGAGCTCTGAAAATTGCACGGAGTTCCAAAATATTAATCGGTAATCTCACCTCCTGAGATTCCCAAACTCCTTGTGCCGTCAGAGATCCCCACACAGCTCCCCAACCTGTGAGACTTGCATCTGCTGAAATTACAGTCCAGGTCGGAAGCACAAAAGAAGCCCCCTGAATTAAACGATGGTGATCTGTCCACCACGTTAGAGAGTGTCGTACAATCGGTTTTAAAGATATTAATTGAGATATCTTTGTGTAATCCCTGCACCATTGATTCAGCATACAGAGCTGAAGAGGTCGCATGTGAAAACGAGCAAAGGGGATCGCGTCCGATGCAGTCATAAGGCCTAGAATTTCCATGCATAAGGCTACCGAAGGGAATGATTGTGACTGAAGGTTTCGACAAGCTGAAATCAATTTTAGACGTCTCTTGTCTGTCAAAGACAGAGTCATGGACACTGAATCTATCTGGAAACCCAGAAAGGTTACCCTTGTCTGAGGAATCAATGAACTTTTTAGTGAATTGATCCTCCAACCATGATCTTGAAGAAACAACACAAGTCGAGTCGTATGAGATTCTGCTAAATGTAAAGACTGAGCAAGTACCAAGATATCGTCCAAATAAGGAAATACCACAATACCCTGTTCTCTGATTACAGACAGAAGGGCACCGAGAACCTTTGAAAAAATTCTTGGAGCTGTAGCTAGGCCAAACGGCAGAGCCACAAACTGGTAATGCTTGTCCAGAAAAGAGAATCTCAGGAACTGATAATGATCTGGATGAATCGGAATATGCAGATATGCATCCTGTAAATCTATTGTGGACATATAATGCCCTTGCTGAACAAAAGGCAAGATAGTCCTTACAGTTACCATTTTGAACGTTGGTATCCTTACATAACGATTCAATATTTTTAGATCCAGAACTGGTCTGAAGGAATTCTCCTTCTTTGGTACAATGAAGAGATTTGAATAAAACCCCATCCCCTGTTATAGAACTGGAACTGGCATAATTACTCCAGCCAACTCTAGATCTGAAACACAATTCAGAAATGCTTGAGCTTTCACTGGATTTACTGGGACACGGGAAAGAAAAAATCTCTTTGCAGGAGGTCTCATCTTGAAACCAATTCTGTACCCTTCTGAAACAATGTTCTGAATCTGGAATGAGGGCCGCACCTTCATGTGGACTTAGAAGCTGGCTTTGCTTTTCTAGAAGGCTTGGATTTATTCCAGACTGGAGATGGTTTCCAAACTGAAACTGCTCCTGAGGATGAAGGATCAGGCTTTTGTTCTTTGTTGAAACGAAAGGAACGAAAACAATTATTAGCCCTGTTTTTACCCTTAGATTTTTTATCCTGTGGTAAAAAAGTTCCTTTCCCACCAGTAACAGTTGAGATAATAGAATCCAACTGAGAACCAAATAATTTGTTACCCTGGAAAGAAATGGAAAGTAGAGTTGATTTAGAAGCCATATCAGCATTCCAAGTTTTAAGCCATAAAGCTCTTCTAGCTAAAATAGCTAGAGACATAAACCTGACATCAACTCTGATAATATCAAAAATGGCATCACAGATAAAATTATTAGCATGTTGAAGAAGAATAATAATATTATGAGAATCATGATCTGTTACTTGTTGCGCTAAAGTTTCCAACCAAAAAGTTGAAGCTGCAGCAACATCAGCCAATGATATAGCAGGTCTAAGAAGATTACCTGAACACAGATAAGCTTTTCTTAGAAAGGATTCAATTTTCCTATCTAAAGGATCCTTAAACGAAGTACTATCTGACGTAGGAATAGTAGTACGTTTAGCAAGGGTAGAAATAGCCCCATCAACTCTAGGGATTTTGTCCCAAAATTCTAATCTGTCAGACGGCACAGGATATAATTGCTTAAAACGTTTAGAAGGAGTAAATGAATTACCCAATTTATCCCATTCTCTGGAAATTACTTCAGAAATAGCACTAGGAACAGGAAAAACTTCTGGAATAACCACAGGAGATTTAAAGACCTTATCTAAACGTTTAGAATTAGTATCAAGAGGACCAGAATCCTCTATTTCTAAAGCAATTAGTACTTCTTTAAGTAAAGAACGAATAAATTCCATTTTAAATAAATATGAAGATTTATCAGCATCAATCTCTGAGACAGAATCCTCTGAACCAGAAGAGTCATTAGAATCAGAATGATGAGGTTCATTTAAAAATTCATCTGTATAAAGAGAAGTTTTAAAAGATTTTTTATGTTTACTAGAAGGAGGAATAACAGACATAGCCTTCTTGATGGATTCAGAAACAAAATCTCTTATGTTATTAGGAACATTCTGCACCTTAGATGTTGATGGAACTGCAACAGGTAATGGTAAATTACTAAAGGAAATATTATCTGCATTAACAAGTTTGTCATGACAATTAATACAAACAACAGCTGGAGGAATAGCTACCAAAAGTTTACAGCAGATACACTTAGCTTTGGTAGTTCCAGCACCAGACAGCGATTTTCCTGAAGTATCTTCTGACTCAGATGCAACGTGAGACATCTTGCAATATGTAAGAGAAAAAACAACACATAAAGCAAAATTGATCAAATTCCTTAAATGACAGTTTCAGGAATGGGAAAAAATGCCAATGAACAAGCTTCTAGCAACCAGAAGCAAAGAAAAAATGAGACTTAAATAATGTGGAGACAAAAGCGACGCCCATATTTTTTAGCGCCAAATAAGACGCCCACATTATTTGGCGCCTAAATGCTTTTTGGCGCCAAAAATGACGCCACATCCGGAACGCCGACATCTTTGGCGCAAAAGAACGTCAAAATATGACGCAACTTCCGGCGACACGTATGACGCCGGAAACAGAAAAGATTTTTTGCGACAAAAAAAGTCAGCGCCAAGAATGACGCAATAAAATGAAGCATTTTCAGCCCCCGCGAGCCTAACAGCCCACAGGGAAAAAAAGTCAAATTTTTATGGTAAGAAAAATAATTGATTCAAGTGCATTATCCCAAATATGAAACTGACTGTCTGAAAATAAGGAAAGTTGAACATTCTGAGTCAAGGCAAATAAATGTTTGAATACATATATTTAGAACTTTATAAAAAAAGCGCCCAACCATAGCTAGGAGTGTCACAGAAAATAAGACTTACTTACCCCAGGACACTCATCTACATGTTTGTAGAAAGCCAAACCAGTACTGAAACGAAAATCAGCAGAGGTAATGGTATATAAATAAGAGTATATCGTCGATCTGAAAAGGGAGGTAAGAGATGAATCTCTACGACCGATAACAGAGAACCTATTAAATAGACCCCTTAGAAGGAGATCACTGCATTCAAATAGGCAATACTCTCTTCACATCCCTCTGACATTCACTGCACGCTGAGAGGAAAACCGGGCTCCAACCTGCTGCGGAGCGCATATCAACGTAGAATCTAGCACAAACTTACTTCACCACCTCCATCGGAGGCAAAGTTTGTAAAACTGAATTGTGGGTGTGGTGAGGGGTGTATTTATAGGCATTTTAAGGTTTGGGAAACTTTGCCCCTCCTGGTAGGAATGTATATCCCATACGTCACTAGCTCATGGACTCTTGCTAATTACATGAAAGAAAATAGCCCAATCCCTATTGCTAGCCTTATCCCTAAAGATAGACCAATCTCTATTCCTAGTCATAAAGATAGCCTTATCCCTATTCCTAGTCCTAAAGCTAGCCCAATCCCTATTCCTAGTTCTAAAACTAGCCTTATTCCTATTCCCCGGATAAGGCTACCTGAGGGGTTTACCTTGATGCCGAGAAGGGGGAACAACGCCATAAGGTACTACAACACGTCCCAGGGATAAGGCTACCTGAGGGGTTTACCTTGATGCCGAGAAGGGGGAACAACGCCATAAGGTACTACAACACGTCCCCGGATAAGGCTACCTGAGGGGTTTACCTTGATGCAGGCGAGAGGACAAGAGCAGAGTTGGAATTTTCAACCACGGCTACCCCGTGGATCGGATCATTGACACCTTATTAAGGTACCTATAATGGAACTAGCATATAAAAGTTTGACCGGCATGTGCCTTTATCTTAAATGCTCCAGTTAAGCGTTTATTTTTATTATATATTCTCTATGGACATTACAAAGCTTTTGTCATAGGTGTAACTCTTCTTGCGCCTCTTAAAATTACAATCTGTATCTGAATCATAAAAGTCTAAAGGAACATGAAACCCAATAAAGTCTTTCATGACTCAGAACATACAACTTTCTAATTTATTTCTATTATCAAATTTTCTTCGTTCTCTTGGTATCTTTTGTTGAAAAGCAGGTATGTATGCTTAGGAGCCGGCCCATTTCTGGAGCACTATATGGCAACGGTTTTGTAAGAATGCTATCTGTTTGCATGAGCACTATATGGCAGCGGTTTTGTAAGAATGCTATCTTTTTGTATGAGCACTATATGACAGCGGTTTTGTAAGAATGCTATCTTTTTGTATGAGCACTATATGGCAGCGGGTTTGTAAGAATGCTATCTTTTTGTATGAGCACTATATGACAGCGGTTTTGTAAGAATGCTATCTTTTTGCATGAGCACTATATGGCAGCAGGTTTTGTAAGAATGCTATCTTTTTGTATGAGCACTATATGGCAGCAGGTTTTGTAAGAATGCTATCTTTTTGTATGAGCACTATATGACAGCGGTTTTGTAAGAATGCTATCTTTTTGTATGAGCACTATATGGCAGCAGGTTTGTAAGAATGCTATCTGTTTGTATGAGCACTATATGGCAGCAGGTTATGTAAGAATGCTATCTTTTTGCATGAGCACTATATGGCAGCAGGTTTGTAAGAATGCTATCTGTTTGTATGAGCACTATATGGCAGCGGTTTTGTAAGAATGCTATCTTTTTGCATGAGCACTATATGGCAGCGGTTTTGTAAGAATGCTATCTTTTTGTATGAGCACTATATGACAGCGGTTTTGTAAGAATGCTATCTGTTTGTATGAGCACTATATGGCAGCGGTTTTGTAAGAATGCTATCTTTTTGCATGAGCACTATATGGCAGCGGTTCTGTAAGAATGCTATCTGTTTGTATGAGCACTATATGGCAGCGGTTTTGTAAGAATGCTATCTTTTTGCATGAGCACTATATGGCAGCGGTTATGTAAGAATGCTATCTTTTTGCATGAGCACTATATGGCAGGTTTTGTAAGAATGCTATCTTTTTGTATGAGCACTATATGGCAGCGGTTTTGTAAGAATGCTATCTTTTTGTATGAGCACTATATGGCAGCAGGTTTTGTAAGAATGCTATCTTTTTGCATGAGCACTATATGGCAGCAGGTTTTGTAAGAATGCTATCTTTTTGCATGAGCACTATATGGCAGCGGTTATGTAAGAATGCTATCTTTTTGTATGAGCACTATATGGCAGCGGTTATGTAAGAATGCTATCTTTTTGCATGAGCACTATATGGCAGCGGTTATGTAAGAATGCTATCTATTTGTATGAGCACTATATGGCAGCGGTTCTGTAAGAATGCTATCTTTTTGCATGAGCACTATATGGCAGCAGGTTTTGTAAGAATGCTATCTTTTTGCATGAGCACTATATGGCAGCGGTTTTGTAAGAATGCTATCTTTTTGTATGAGCACTATATGGCAGCAGGTTTTGTAAGAATGCTATCTTTTTGTATGAGCACTATATGGCAGCGGTTATGTAAGAATGCTATCTTTTTGTATGAGCACTATATGGCAGCGGTTCTGTAAGAATGCTATCTATTTGTATGAGCACTATATGGCAGCGGTTCTGTAAGAATGCTATCTTTTTGCATGAGCACTATATGGCAGCGGTTCTGTAAGAATGCTATCTATTTGTATGAGCACTATATGGCAGCGGTTCTGTAAGAATGCTATCTTTTTGCATGAGCACTATATGGCAGCAGGTTTTGTAAGAATGCTATCTTTTTGCATGAGCACTATATGGCAGCGGTTTTGTAAGAATGCTATCTTTTTGTATGAGCACTATATGGCAGCGGTTTTGTAAGAATGCTATCTTTTTGTATGAGCACTATATGGCAGCGGTTATGTAAGAATGCTATCTTTTTGCATGAGCACTATATGGCAGCGGTTATGTAAGAATGCTATCTTTTTGTATAAGCACTATATGGCAGGTTTTGTAAGAATGCTATCTTTTTGCATGAGCACTATATGGCAGCAGGTTTTGTAAGAATGCTATCTGTTTGCATGAGCACTATATGGCAGCAGGTTATGTAAGAATGCTATCTATTTGCATGAGCACTATATGGCAGCGGTTTTGTAAGAATGCTATCTTTTTGCATGAGCACTATATGGCAGGTTTTGTAAGAATGCTATCTTTTTGTATGAGCACTATATGGCAGCAGGTTTTGTAAGAATGCTATCTTTTTGTATGAGCACTATATGGCAGCAGGTTTTGTAAGAATGCTATCTTTTTGCATGAGCACTATATGGCAGCAGGTTTTGTAAGAATGCTATCTTTTTGCATGAGCACTATATGGCAGCAGGTTTTGTAAGAATGCTATCTTTTTGCATGAGCACTATATGGCAGCGGTTTTGTAAGAATGCTATCTTTTTGCATGAGCACTATATGGCAGCAGGTTTTGTAAGAATGCTATCTTTTTGCATGAGCACTATATGGCAGCAGGTTTTGTAAGAATGCTATCTTTTTGTATGAGCACTATATGGCAGCGGTTTTGTAAGAATGCTATCTTTTTGCATGAGCACTATATGGCAGCAGGTTTGTAAGAATGCTATCTATTTGTATGAGCACTATATGGCAGCGGTTATGTAAGAATGCTATCTTTTTGCATGAGCACTATATGGCAGCAGGTTATGTAAGAATGCTATCTTTTTGCATGAGCACTATATGGCAGCAGGTTTTGTAAGAATGCTATCTTTTTGCATGAGCACTATATGGCAGCGGTTATGTAAGAATGCTATCTTTTTGTATGAGCACTATATGGCAGCGGTTTTGTAAGAATGCTATCTTTTTGCATGAGCACTATATGGCAGCAGGTTTTGTAAGAATGCTATCTTTTTGCATGAGCACTATATGGCAGCAGGTTTTGTAAGAATGCTATCTTTTTGCATGAGCACTATATGGCAGCAGGTTATGTAAGAATGCTATCTTTTTGCATGAGCACTATATGGCAGCGGTTATGTAAGAATGCTATCTTTTTGCATGAGCACTATATGGCAGCGGTTATGTAAGAATGCTATCTTTTTGCATGAGCACTATATGGCAGCAGGTTTTGTAAGAATGCTATCTTTTTGTATGAGCACTATATGGCAGCGGTTTTGTAAGAATGCTATCTTTTTGCATGAGCACTATATGGCAGCAGGTTTTGTAAGAATGCTATCTTTTTGCATGAGCACTATATGGCAGCGGTTTTGTAAGAATGCTATCTTTTTGCATGAGCACTATATGGCAGCGGTTTTGTAAGAATGCTATCTTTTTGCATGAGCACTATATGGCAGCAGGTTTTGTAAGAATGCTATCTTTTTGCATGAGCACTATATGGCAGCAGGTTTTGTAAGAATGCTATCTTTTTGCATGAGCACTATATGGCAGCGGTTTTGTAAGAATGCTATCTTTTTGTATGAGCACTATATGGCAGCGGTTTTGTAAGAATGCTATCTTTTTGCATGAGCACTATATGGCAGCGGTTATGTAAGAATGCTATCTTTTTGCATGAGCACTATATGGCAGCGGTTTTGTAAGAATGCTATCTTTTTGCATGAGCACTATATGGCAGCAGGTTTTGTAAGAATGCTATCTTTTTGCATGAGCACTATATGGCAGCAGGTTTTGTAAGAATGCTATCTTTTTGCATGAGCACTATATGGCAGCAGGTTTTGTAAGAATGCTATCTTTTTGCATGAGCACTATATGGCAGCGGTTTTGTAAGAATGCTATCTTTTTGCATGAGCACTATATGGCAGCGGTTATGTAAGAATGCTATCTTTTTGTATGAGCACTATATGGCAGCGGTTATGTAAGAATGCTATCTTTTTGTATGAGCACTATATGGCAGCAGGTTTTGTAAGAATGCTATCTTTTTGTATGAGCACTATATGGCAGCAGGTTTTGTAAGAATGCTATCTTTTTGCATGAGCACTATATGGCAGCAGGTTTTGTAAGAATGCTATCTTTTTGCATGAGCACTATATGGCAGCAGGTTATGTAAGAATGCTATCTTTTTGTATGAGCACTATATGGCAGCGGTTATGTAAGAATGCTATCTTTTTGCATGAGCACTATATGGCAGCGGTTTTGTAAGAATGCTATCTTTTTGCATGAGCACTATATGGCAGCGGTTATGTAAGAATGCTATCTTTTTGCATGAGCACTATATGGCAGCAGGTTTTGTAAGAATGCTATCTTTTTGCATGAGCACTATATGGCAGCAGGTTTTGTAAGAATGCTATCTTTTTGCATGAGCACTATATGGCAGCGGTTTTGTAAGAATGCTATCTTTTTGCATGAGCACTATATGGCAGCGGTTATGTAAGAATGCTATCTTTTTGCATGAGCACTATATGGCAGCGGTTTTGTAAGAATGCTATCTTTTTGTATGAGCACTATATGGCAGCAGGTTTTGTAAGAATGCTATCTTTTTGCATGAGCACTATATGGCAGCGGTTTTGTAAGAATGCTATCTTTTTGCATGAGCACTATATGGCAGCAGGTTTTGTAAGAATGCTATCTTTTTGTATGAGCACTATATGGCAGCAGGTTTTGTAAGAATGCTATCTTTTTGCATGAGCACTATATGGCAGCAGGTTCTGTAAGAATGCTATCTTTTTGTATGAGCACTATATGGCAGCGGTTTTGTAAGAATGCTATCTTTTTGTATGAGCACTATATGGCAGCAGGTTTTGTAAGAATGCTATCTTTTTGCATGAGCACTATATGGCAGCAGGTTTTGTAAGAATGCTATCTTTTTGCATGAGCACTATATGGCAGCAGGTTTTGTAAGAATGCTATCTTTTTGCTATGAGCACTATATGGCAGCAGGTTTTGTAAGAATGCTATCTTTTTGTATGAGCACTATATGGCAGCAGGTTATGTAAGAATGCTATCTTTTTGTATGAGCACTATATGGCAGCGGTTTTGTAAGAATGCTATCTTTTTGTATGAGCACTATATGGCAGCGGTTTTGTAAGAATGCTATCTTTTTGTATGAGCACTATATGGCAGCGGTTATGTAAGAATGCTATCTTTTTGTATGAGCACTATATGGCAGCAGGTTTTGTAAGAATGCTATCTTTTTGTATGAGCACTATATGGCAGCAGGTTTTGTAAGAATGCTATCTTTTTGCATGAGCACTATATGGCAGCAGGTTTTGTAAGAATGCTATCTTTTTGTATGAGCACTATATGGCAGCAGGTTTTGTAAGAATGCTATCTTTTTGCATGAGCACTATATGGCAGCGGTTTTGTAAGAATGCTATCTTTTTGTATGAGCACTATATGGCAGCAGGTTTTGTAAGAATGCTATCTTTTTGCATGAGCACTATATGGCAGCAGGTTTTGTAAGAATGCTATCTTTTTGTATGAGCACTATATGGCAGCAGGTTTTGTAAGAATGCTATCTTTTTGCATGAGCACTATATGGCAGCAGGTTTTGTAAGAATGCTATCTTTTTGCATGAGCACTATATGGCAGCGGTTATGTAAGAATGCTATCTTTTTGCATGAGCACTATATGGCAGCAGGTTTTGTAAGAATGCTATCTTTTTGCATGAGCACTATATGGCAGCGGTTTTGTAAGAATGCTATCTTTTTGCATGAGCACTATATGGCAGCGGTTTTGTAAGAATGCTATCTTTTTGCATGAGCACTATATGGCAGCAGGTTTTGTAAGAATGCTATCTTTTTGCATGAGCACTATATGGCAGCAGGTTTTGTAAGAATGCTATCTTTTTGCATGAGCACTATATGGCAGCAGGTTTTGTAAGAATGCTATCTTTTTGCATGAGCACTATATGGCAGCGGTTTTGTAAGAATGCTATCTTTTTGCATGAGCACTATATGGCAGCAGGTTTTGTAAGAATGCTATCTTTTTGTATGAGCACTATATGGCAGCAGGTTTTGTAAGAATGCTATCTTTTTGTATGAGCACTATATGGCAGCGGTTTTGTAAGAATGCTATCTTTTTGTATGAGCACTATATGGCAGCAGGTTTTGTAAGAATGCTATCTTTTTGCATGAGCACTATATGGCAGCGGTTTTGTAAGAATGCTATCTTTTTGTATGAGCACTATATGGCAGCAGGTTTTGTAAGAATGCTATCTTTTTGCATGAGCACTATATGGCAGCAGGTTTTGTAAGAATGCTATCTTTTTGCATGAGCACTATATGGCAGCAGGTTATGTAAGAATGCTATCTTTTTGCATGAGCACTATATGGCAGCGGTTTTGTAAGAATGCTATCTTTTTGCATGAGCACTATATGGCAGCAGGTTTTGTAAGAATGCTATCTTTTTGCATGAGCACTATATGGCAGCAGGTTTTGTAAGAATGCTATCTTTTTGCATGAGCACTATATGGCAGCAGGTTTTGTAAGAATGCTATCTTTTTGCATGAGCACTATATGGCAGCAGGTTTTGTAAGAATGCTATCTTTTTGCATGAGCACTATATGGCAGCGGTTTTGTAAGAATGCTATCTTTTTGCATGAGCACTATATGGCAGCAGGTTATGTAAGAATGCTATCTTTTTGCATGAGCACTATATGGCAGCAGGTTTTGTAAGAATGCTATCTTTTTGCATGAGCACTATATGGCAGCAGGTTTTGTAAGAATGCTATCTTTTTGTATGAGCACTATATGGCAGCAGGTTTTGTAAGAATGCTATCTTTTTGTATGAGCACTATATGGCAGCAGGTTTTGTAAGAATGCTATCTTTTTGTATGAGCACTATATGGCAGCAGGTTTTGTAAGAATGCTATCTTTTTGCTATGAGCACTATATGGCAGCGGTTATGTAAGAATGCTATCTTTTTGCATGAGCACTATATGGCAGCAGGTTTTGTAAGAATGCTATCTTTTTGCATGAGCACTATATGGCAGCAGGTTTTGTAAGAATGCTATCTTTTTGAATGAGCACTATATGGCAGCAGGTTTTGTAAGAATGCTATCTTTTTGCATGAGCACTATATGGCAGCAGGTTTTGTAAGTATGCTATCTTTTTGCATGAGCACTATATGGCAGCGGTTTTGTAAGAATGCTATCTTTTTGCATGAGCACTATATGGCAGCAGGTTTTGTAAGAATGCTATCTTTTTGTATGAGCACTATATGGCAGCGGTTTTGTAAGAATGCTATCTTTTTGTATGAGCACTATATGGCAGCAGGTTTTGTAAGAATGCTATCTTTTTGTATGAGCACTATATGGCAGCAGGTTTTGTAAGAATGCTATCTTTTTGTATGAGCACTATATGGCAGCGGTTATGTAAGAATGCTATCTTTTTGCATGAGCACTATATGGCAGCGGTTATGTAAGAATGCTATCTGTTTGTATGAGCACTATATGGCAGCAGGTTTTGTAAGAATGCTATCTTTTTGCATGAGCACTATATGGCAGCAGGTTTTGTAAGAATGCTATCTTTTTGTATGAGCACTATATGGCAGCGGGTTTGTAAGAATGCTATCTTTTTGTATGAGCACTATATGGCAGCAGGTTTTGTAAGAATGCTATCTTTTTGTATGAGCACTATATGGCAGCGGTTTTGTAAGAATGCTATCTTTTTGTATGAGCACTATATGGCAGCAGGTTTTGTAAGAATGCTATCTTTTTGTATGAGCACTATATGGCAGCGGTTATGTAAGAATGCTATCTGTTTGCATGAGCACTATATGGCAGCAGGTTTTGTAAGAATGCTATCTTTTTGTATGAGCACTATATGGCAGCAGGTTTTGTAAGAATGCTATCTTTTTGCATGAGCACTATATGGCAGCAGGTTATGTAAGAATGCTATCTTTTTGTATGAGCACTATATGGCAGCAGGTTTTGTAAGAATGCTATCTTTTTTCATGAGCACTATATGGCAGCGGTTTTGTAAGAATGCTATCTGTTTGTATGAGCACTATATGGCAGCGGTTTTGTAAGAATGCTATCTTTTTGTATGAGCACTATATGGCAGCGGTTTTGTAAGAATGCTATCTTTTTGTATGAGCACTATATGGCAGCAGGTTTTGTAAGAATGCTATCTTTTTGTATGAGCACTATATGGCAGCGGTTTTGTAAGAATGCTATCTTTTTGC